>NW_024062385.1:0-47062 GCF_006381635.1 Hibiscus syriacus
TTTCTTGATCTCTCTTTCAACAAGATTTCCGGTGACATGTGGTTCCTTGGATCCTCCACGCTGGGTCCGGCGAGCTAGGCTCTTGGACTTGAAAGGGAACAAGATTGATGGTGAAGTAACGTCGCGAACTGCAAAAATTTGCAGTTTTGGACTTTCATCGAACAATTTTTCAATTGCGATTCCTTCATTTTGTGACTGCTCGGCCATGAAACATATTGATATCTCCGGAAACAAGTTCTCCGGTGATATAGATCGTGCGATTTCATGTGTGAACATTAGTTCTTGAATCTATCGAGTAATCAGTTTTCCGATCAGATTCCAGCTTTGCCAACTTCTAATTTGCAGTATCTTTATTTAGCTGAAAACAATTTCAAGGGGAGATCGAAACTTGTTAAGCTCGATCTCTCTTATAATAATCTCTGCCTTGATTATAGTAGCTTTGGTTCTGACAGTTCTTTGTAATCATTCGATGTGTCTGGTAACAATTTCACTAGTAAAATCCCCATTAAATATTCCAGAATATGAGTTCATTGAAGGAGATTGGTTTAGCTTTTAATTATTCTGTAGTTCGGTGTTTGAATGGGTTTTGTCTCTATGTTGTTTAAAATTTTAGAATAAGTTTTAGAAGTTAAAAAAAAAAACATAACAAAAACTCAAAGATGATGCCATGGTTAGATTAAACCCAAGTTTATTGGTTTAGACTTGGAATCTCTCAAAACATAATATTTTATCTCAAGTAAAACAACGTCGTTTGAATATTTTAAGTATTAAATCAATCGTTAAAATAACGTTATTTCATAAAACCACGTTAGCAATATCACATGCTATTCTCATGTCATTGTTTCGTTAATCTATAATGACGGAGTAGCATAGTTATACTTAAAAGTAAAAATTAGTGTTAAAATTATAAAATTAAAATGTTAATGGTATGAACGAATCAACGTTTAAAGGTTGGTGATAGTTGAAGTAGTTTACCCTTATTATTATTATTATTTTCCTCGCATGTTTGGTTTTTGAAGGGACGGGCCAGGTTAAATGGCCTAAACCAAGGCAATGACGGAAATAGATTCTTAAAACCTCATTACACGATCAAATATTTCATTGCACCCTAAACACCAGGAGCGAACAAGCCTTCTTCTTCCTTGCTTGCACATTCCATTTTCTTTTCTTTTTTTAAAAAAAGCAAAATAGCAGGAGGTGGAGGAGGACGCGTTGGCCTGGTGGTTGCGACGCCGGTAAGTTAATCTGTCGGAACACAGAGTTTTAACAAAATTGCCGAGAGACGAAAGTTATTGATTCGTTTCCCAGAGATGGCTCCTCATTTCTCATCTGATGAAAACGTACCGGGCCACACCACGGCGGTGGCCATCGACAAGATAAAAATAGCCCACAAGCTGTACGTTGGGCCGTCGAGCATCTTGTCGTCTCCAATCCATTCGTCACCTTGATCCATGTTGCATAAAAACCGTCGGTATCCTCTCTATATCATACCCTTAATAAATATCTACAAAAGGCATTCGTTTTTTTTTCTGATTCATTTTGTCCTTAAATCATGCAGAGGGTGACAACGAGTCTGATTATGACGTAAACCAGCTTTTCATTCCTTTTCGCGGCTACTGTGCACGCAAAGGGGTAAGCAGTTATCGTAGAGAACATATGATCAAAGTAAAAATTTCAAAAAATTAAATCCGATCAAATAAATTTCAAATTCAGATTCAATTGGAGGAGGTTATCCTGGAAGATGCAGATGTCTGCAAAGCACTTCTGGACTACGTTCACAAAAACTTGATTAACAATCTAGTTATTGGTGCAGCAACGAGGAATAGCTTATCAAGGTTAAGTAACGTAATCTTGCTTTTTGATTCAAACAAATCGAGTAAATTGATATAACTTTTAACAATCAAAGTTTTCAGTTATTTAAATTATAGGAAATCCAAGAATGACATTCCTGCAATCTTGATAAGAAGCGCGCCGGAGTTTTGTTCTGTGTATGTGATTTCCAAAGGTAAGATATTGACTATGCGAACCGCACAGCGGCCTGTTTCGAACACTGCTGCCCGCCAAAATGTCGTCCGGAATGCCACCGCATATTCCATCGGATCAACTTGAAGACGAACGAGGCAGGTGCGGTGGGAAAATAGGTTTACATTTCTTACTATTTGATTGAATTGATGATTTACCGTTGTTGTTGACATTGTATCTTTTAATAGACGACAAGTTGTTAGGGAGAGTCGAGAAATGGAACAGATAGACAGTCAGTTGATAATCCCCCCAAGTTACCTATGCGTGACCGTGACAGACGAAAAAGCTTGCCGGCAAATCTGTCAGGTGACATGGATGCAGCTATGCGAGCGGCTGCGGCACAGCCTTCATCTAGCCAAGATACTTTAGCTATCGATACAGATTTTTTAAACAAAATTCCCCATGGATCTATCGTTCTTAATGACCAAAATTTAGATTTTTCTATGGTTTCGGCCACCCCTACTGGGCAACTTCCTCAAAACACAGTAAGAAGAGTTCAGAGAAACTGGGTTTTTTTAAACAGTAAAGCATTGCCTTTTAATGGGCAGATTTGCTAACATTCATGGCCCCTGAAATGCAGCGAGACATCGAAGCTGAAATGAGAAGGTTGAAGCTTGAACTTAAGCAAACCATGGATTTGTACAGCACAGCTTGCAAAGAAGCTCTTACAGCCAAAAGAAAGGTAATCCTATACCTATATCATCACTATATTCCAAGAATATCAATTTGTGAACATTGTCAATTTTTGGGGGTCCAGGCTGAGGAGCTTCATCAGTGGAAGATGGAGGAGGCACGCAAGTTCGAGGAAGCTAAGCAAGCAGGAGGCAGCTCTTGCCATGGCAGAGAAGGAAAGGCCAAATGCAAAGCTGCCATGGAAGCAGCCGAGGCAGCGCGAAAACTGGCGGAGATGGAAGCACATAGAAGAAGACAAGCAGAGCTTAAAGCCAAGAAGGAGGCTGACGAGAAGACTCGTGCTTTGAGTGTTTTGGCAAAGAATGATGTCCGATACCGAAAATATACCATCGAAGAAATTGAAGAAGCAACTGAAACTTTGTAGCATCTAATAAGATTGGAGAAGGGGGTTACGGGCCTGTTTTTAAAGGCAAACTCGATCACACTCCGGTTGCCATCAAAGTTCTAAGACCGGACGCTGCTCAAGGAAAGAAACAGTTCCAGCAAGAGGTAAGTCATCATGTCGGAATAGACCAAAATGTTTGCAGGAATGGTTGTCTTAAGCTAATTTGTTGCATAACTACAAACAATTCAGGTTGAGGTTCTTTGCTGCATGAGACATCCAAACATGGTCCTTCTCCTTGGTGCCTGTCCCGAGTATGGATGCTTGGTATATGAATATATGTTTAATGGAAGCTTAGAGGACAGACTATTTCGAAAGGGAAATACTCCTCCACTTTCATGGAGAAAGCGATTTAACATAGCTGCAGAAATCGCGACTGGCCTTCTATTCCTTCACCAAGCGAAGCCAGAACCACTAGTGCATCGGGACCTCAAGCCGGCTAACATTCTATTAGACCGCAATTACGTGAGCAAAATCGCTGATGTTGGCCTAGCGCGACTAGTACCACCTTCTGTAGCTGACAGTGTGACACAATATCACATGACTTCAGCTGCAGGGACATTCTGTTACATAGATCCTGAATATCACAAACAGGCATGCTGACAACTAAATCAGACATATATTCCCTCGGAATAATGCTGCTCCAGATTATTACAGCCAAGCCTCCAATGGTATTGCTCACATGTTGGAAGGGCCATTGAGAAGGAACTTTACTTGATGTACTTGATCCAGCTGTGCCAAATTGGCCACTTGAAGAGGCTTTAGCATTTGCTCGATTAGCCCTCAAGTGTGTCGAGCTGAGGAAGAAGGACAGACCCGATCTTGGAACTGTTATAGTGCCGGAACTTAACCGATTAAGAGATTTCGGAATGAGCTCCGACTCTCGTGGTCGCAGTAATAATTGCAGGTAGCCGATGCTATCAGAAGATGAGGTTTGGGACTTATCTATTATAGATATTAATTAGATACATTTTCTTGAAACCAGGCTTTCTTACATAGTTTGGTTGTTTATTGGCTAGGAATCATCGAGCATGACTGCAACTTCTGTAAGAAATTCCAGACTAGATTGAAGGATTGAGGGAAAGAAGCTGCCTGCATCTAAAGAAGAAAAAAAAAGAACAAGACTAAGAGAGAATGATTCTGGTTTGTACAAAAAAACATAGGAAATCTGTACGCTTACATTTATCTCTTTTGTGCTTGCAGGAAGCTGCTTCCGAAAGGCAAGCCTTATTCTTTTTTATAAAATAAAAACCCTTACTAAGCTACTTCATGTTTGTGATTGCAGAACAATTAGCAGTCCCTTTTTTTCTAATTATTTTTAAGAATTGGAAATTTACTTCCTGTATTATTCTTAGATATATAATGTAGTCTAAGTTCGATATTTAGCAATCCTAGTAATCTCCTAAACTTTTCTTTCTTATTTAAATATTCATATCTAACACTTATATCCGATATATATTCGGATATGTGTAGGGGTATGATCCTCGGAGTATATGAAAAAACTCAAAGAAATTGAATTGAATAAAAAATGTCCCTCGAGGAAAGTTGTGACTTTACCTAATCAAACTTTAAACTCTTCAAAATGGTGCTACAAGCAAAGAATTCACTGGAAACTTGCAATGAGAAAAAAGGGAGATTCAGGAGAGCCCTCCAGTGAAAGAAAAGCATAGACAGTGAATAAAGTGTAAAGGGTGAGATTGATGCTCACAAAGGTACAAGTAAGACTGGTAGTACCAAACAAGTATATATATACTGAATGCAGTCAAGGGTAAGGCAATGCATTCATAAACCAGAATTTTTAGAAGAGCCATAAACACGCATGATAAAGGTAAAGTGGAGCATCAAGGTGCTTAGTGTTCATTTGGCGTTGTCTTGATAAAAGCTAAAGACAAGATAAGTGTAGTATAATAGGTTTCTTTCAGCTTATGCCTCCCTCCTTCCCCCAACAAAAGAAAATGGTGAGGGGCTTTGGTGACAGTCGAGTTTTTCAGGGAAGCAAATGGATGAAATTGGCGATCACGGGCATCATCATGCTAGCTAGTGTAACATCAGAGCATGAAACGGGGACATCATCAGCTTCACCCGGGTTATTATGCATCAGTGATTGTGCAACATGTCCGGTCATTTGTTCACCGCCACATCCACCGCTGTTGAAGTCGTATTCGCCACCACCATCATCATCGTCACTTCACCTCTCTCCGCCCGAACCTTATTACACCCCACGGTCCCCGTCAGGATCTGACGACACTCACTGCCCACCACCATTAGAATTTGAACTATTTCCTCCATCTCCACCGCGGCCAACCCCATCCCCACCCCCACCGGCACAATCATCATATTCTTCAAAGGCCAGTCCTCCGCCGCCTCGTTTTGTGTACTTCTTCAACGCACCTCCAGGCCAAGGTCAAGGGCTACCTACAGGACTAGGACCGCACGAATATCCATATCCTTACTACTACTATCCATCAAAGGCCTCCCCTCTTTCTTTCCAGGCATCCTTGTTACTTGTGATGTTTTTTTTCACTGCTGTGTTATATTATTGCATTGTTGAAGGGTTTAAGAAGCCATTTTTCGATTTTTATGTTCTTTCATCTTTTTCGGACGTGAAATTGTGTCTGTATCTTATACAACTTGATTATGTAATATTTTGATTTCATTTAAGGATTATATTTGTATAAAATTATGTTTTGATTTCACTATAATAAGTATAAAATAAGTTGTATTACAGAAAAAGTAAAATATTTGGATAAGTTTGGTTTGAATTAAAGAAAAATTATATGAATTAGGATGACACGAAAGATGTTGGTGATAATTTTGATTGTTAGAGATGTGAGTGTTCAATATCAAATGGTCGAGAATTATCATACTACCTTATATTTATCTCATAATAATAAAAAATGGTTAACTACACATATAATCATTTATGTTTGTGTTTTATCCACTTTTAGTCACTAATTGAAAAAAACATTGATAACCGTCGTTTTGCTATCAAATAATTATGGCTTCTTAAATAGAAAGGAAAAGGTAGTATAGAGAAGTAGGGTCGATCCTTAGGGACTATGGTTTTTTGTGATTTAGTAAAACTCTTTGATTTAGAGGATAATAGAATTCCAGATGAAGTTGAAAATATATAAAATAAAATAAATAATTATAATTTAAAAAGAAAAATAATAAAATAATAATAATAAATAAAAAGGGAAAATAATAAAATAATAAATAATAGTAGTAAAGATAAAAAATGAGTTTTTAAAGTTGTTTTTAAAATAAAGATAAAAATTAAATAAAGAAAATAATTAAATAAATAATCTAAGAGATTGAGATAAAGAGAAACTTATAGTGAAAACAACCTCAGACTTCAGCTTTGCCTCAAATTCCTTGGATCATCGAAACAGATTTTTACTTCAAGCAAGGACAATTCTTCGCTGCCAACTCGGATTGTGTCGTTTCAACAATAACTGATTCTGATCTCAGTTTCCTCTTAGCAAACAATTTTGCTAAGTGTGTTCTCGGGAAGTTGAATATGCTTCAATAAGCAAATCCTTCTTCAAACGTTAACCATAACAATATCCGAACTAATGTCGAAATCGTTTTGATTTGAAAAGTAAGATCAGAAAACAAAGAAAAAATCTGAAGCAATTTAAGTACCTTACAATTCTCACTTTTGGAATTGAGCCTTCGCTTTAGTCTTCGGATTGAAAGAAAATTAGCTAAGTGATAAGTGCTTATTTTAGTTAATATTTTACTTTTAAATTACTCTTTAATCATTGATTTTTGTGGTTTATTTGTTTATTTTAATTCATTTTCTGTACAAGACGTAAGATTCTGGAAATTACACAAAAAAGACACAATTCTGCAATTTTTTTATTTTCGTAATCAAAGCTGACTGGAATTCAGATTTAAATTAAACTCAAGTTTAGGATAATATTTAAACATTATATTTTATCTTTGTATTTTAGTTTAAATAGGTTTTTAGTATTTTAATTAAGTTTTATGATATTATTTTTATATTTTATCTTTGTTTTAGGCATTTTAGTTGAAATAGGTTTTAGTGTTTTAATTAGGATTTAGAATATTATATTATTTTTAGGTATTTTAGTTTAAATAGTTTTAAGTGTTTTAATTAGGATTTAAGATGTTTTAGCTTGTTTTTAGGAATTTGAAGGCTATAAACACCCTCTAAGGGTGAGCCTAGAAACATATCTCTTTTATTTGAGAATAAAATCTCATTTTTCTCTCTAGCTTTCTCTCTATTTTTCGCATACTTTTCTATTATGCTAAGTATGACTTTGGTTATGCTTAGTTAATTTTCTTTCAAGCCGAAGGCTAAAGCGAAGGCTCAATTCCAAACATGAGAATTGTAAGGTACTTAAATCGTTTTAGATTTTCTCTATGTTTTCTGAGCTTACTTTTCAAATCAAGATCGACATTGGTTCGGATATTGTTATGGTTAATGTTTAAAGAAGGATTTTCTTATTGAAGCATATTCAACTTTCCGAGAACACACTTAACAAAATTGTTTGCTAAGAGGAAATTGAGATCAGAATCAGTTGTTATTGAAACGACACAATCCGAGTTGGTAGCAAAGAATTGTTCTTGCAGTAACCGACGTAAATCTTGAAGTAAAAATCAGTTTCGATGATCCGAGGAATTTGAGACAAAGTTGAAATCTGAGGCTGCTTTCACAATAAGTTTTCATTTATCTCAATCTCTTTAATTTATTTATTTTTCTTTTATTTAATTCTTATCTTTTATTTTAAAAACAACTTTTAAAAATCTCCCTTTTGTATTTATTACTATTACTATTACTATTTATTATTATATTATTTTTCCTTTTTTTATTTTATTTTAATATATCTTTTCAACTTCATCTTGAATTCTATCTTTTCCTAAAATCAAGAAATAGTTTTATTAAATCATAAAAACCATAGTCCCTGTGGATCGACCCTGCTTCTTTATACTACCTTTTCATATTTATTTATTAAGAATCCATGAATTATTTTGATAGAAAAACGACAGTTATCACTAAGCATGACAAAGTCATACTTAGCATTATTGAAAACATGTGAAAAATAGAGAGCTAAAGAGAAAAGAAGATTTTATTCTTAGATGAGAGATATATGTTTCTAGGCTTACCCTGAGAGGGTATTTATAGCCTTCAAATTCCTAAAAAAGCTAAATATCTTAAATCCTAATTAAAACACTTAAAATTATTTAAACTAAAATACCTAAAAAAATAATGTTTAAAATAATATTTAATTCCTAATTAAAATACTAAAAACCTATTTAAACTAAATACCTAAAAAAAGATAAAATATAAAAAATATCCTAAAATTTAATTAAAATACTCAAACCTATTTTAAACTAAAATAAAAAGATAAAGTATAATGTTTAAAATATTATCCTAAACTTGAGTTTAATTCAAATACGAATTCCAGCCATCTTTGATTCCGAAAAAAAAACTGCAGAATTATGTTCATTTTGTGCAATTTCTAGAATCTGACGTCTTGCACAGAAATTGAATCAAAACGAACAATTAAGCCACAAAAACCAATGATTAAGGAGTAATTTAAAAGCAAAATATTAACTAAATTAAGCATTTATCAAATTTCCCCTCACTTATTCAATGCTTGTCCTCAAGCATTCATCAATTAATACATCCAAATCACAAGTTGTCATCTTCAATTTCAATTTATTCCTCAAACTTCCAATCGAACTAAGTCCATGTTATTTGCCGAATTCAAGTAACAATAAAGCAAAGGTACAACCATGAAAAGTTAAAGTAAGCAAGATATCTCAATTAATTGCAAACTTTAATGAAACATGACTCAATACCTCACAAAGATTCACACATATCCGCTCAAAGTGTTTGAGGTAAATGAAATCACACAAACCGAAACTAACCAAAATATTACCATAGGCTTGGAATCCAATCAAGTCTCCACTACGAAAAATGAACATAATGCAATAATCAAGGAATCTTTAAACAAGGTGTAACGGGGCTTAGGTTAGGGTAGGGAAAGGCCAAAAGAAAGGCTTAAAATACCGAAACAAGAGATCAAATAATTAAGAAGAATCCATGAATTAACATGAAGCACAATGAATAACAAAACAAGGAAAAAAATAGATGAAAGATAATTGAAGTGATTGACTTTTCCTTCCGCTTTTTTGTTTTTTCCCGAACAAAGGGTATTTTTTCTTCTTTTTTTTTGCTGTTCGAAATAGTGAGCAACTTTTTTTTCCATTTTTTAAACATTGATTTTTTTCATGGAACAACAATGATACAAGATCTCAAGTCTCGGCAAGGGTGTGAAAAGAGAGGAAAAATAAAAAGAAAGGCTTCATGTTTAATTATGAGATGTAAAACAAAGAAAGGGAAATATACTCAAATGTGGTTCACTAATGGATATATAAACGGGTAGGCTTTTTTGGGAAGAGTGGGTTTATCCTAGGTGACCCTATCACATTGAAACATTACGTTCAACATGTAGTCTCGATATGCATTGTGATTAATAGTTCTAGAATATCCTAATTAGTTTGACACACACAAGTCAAACAATGAGCAAGAAAGAAAATGTATGCTCGTTAGGCCTAAATCTCACAAGAAACGTTTATATGCATTGAGTCAAGTTCTTCTCTATCGACAAAAGCATGAAATATCAATACTCAACAAAAAATTCACCAGTTATACCAATTACCAATCATGTAAATTAAATTCGATCAAAATATGATCACAATTCAAAAGGAAGCAAGAGTATAAAGAAAAATTTAAGACTAGCAACCAACGATCCCAACATATCAACATCAGAATAACTCAATTTCAAACAATTAAACAAGTTAAGGAAAAATTTGACACATGCTTATTCTTCCCCCCTCATAATTCGTTTTGTCCCAAAACGTATGTCGAATTTAAAAAACAAAGAGAGTGAAAAGGAATATTCTCTAATCTAGTGGCGACCGCGACCACGGTCATGTCGAGACGAGCCCAGGCGAAGGTAAGAAATATTCGAAGAAATTTGAATCTGGAGAAAAAATTAAAATTAATTAAAATAAAATAAATAGAATGAAAATAAAGTTTCTAAAAAAATAAAATAAAATAAAATAAAACGAAATAAAACGAAAATAAAATGAAATAAAATAAAAAATAGAACGAAATAGGTTGCCTCCCATCAAGCGCTTTTTTTTAACGTCGTTAGTTCGACAACCTGATTTTTCAAAGTGGGTTCCTCTAAATTGATTTCTTCGATTAGACCAACCGATGCATTTTCATAATACGACTTTAGTCTTTGACCATTAACTTTAAATCGAACTCCTGAGTTATCTTCAACTTCAACAGCACCGTGAGGAAATACTTGAGTTACTGTAAACGGTCCGAGCCATTTTGATTTGAACTTTCCTGCAAAAAGTTTAAATTTGGAGTTAAATAATAAAACATTTTGACCGACAGAAAAAGTTTTAAAAGAAATTCTACTATCGTGAAATTCTTTTGTTTTTTCTTTAAATATCCTAGCATTATCATAAGCATTTCTTCGATTTTTTCAAGTTCTTGAATGTGTAATTTTCGAGCTTCACCAATTGCATCCATGTCCATGTTATATTGTTTAACGACCCAATTAGCACGATGTTCTAACTCAACTAGTAATGACATGGTTTATCGAAACAAGCCGGTATAGTGACATCCCAATGGGACCTTTATAAGTAGTTTGATATGCCCAAAGTGCATCGGTTAATTTTAAACTCCAATCCTTTCTGTCCAGTTTAACAATTTTCTCAAGAATTGTTTTAATTTCCCGATTTGATACTTCTGTCTGTCCATTTGTTTGTGGATGGTAAGCGGTAGCAATTCTTTGAGTTACTCCAAATTTCTTCTTTAGCGACTCGATGACTCAGTTTATGAAATGTGTTCCTCTGTCGCTTATTATAGCATGTGGCGTGCCAAACCTAGAAAAAATATTTTTCAAAAAATTAACTGTAGTTTTAGTATCATTATTTCGAGTGGCCTTAGCTTCCACCCATTTAGAAACATAATCTACAGCTAAAATAATATAAGTATTTCCAAATGACGAAGTAAAAGGGCCCATATAATCGATTCCCCAAACATAAAAAATTTCACAAACTTGTATAGAATTAAGTGACATTTCATTCATATGGCTTAAATTACATGTACGTTGACATCTTTCACAAGTTTTACAAAACATATAAGAGTCCCAAAAGATGTTAGGTCAATAGAAACCACATTCAAGAATTTTATGGGCTGTACATTTTTGCCCAAAATGACCACCGCAAGAGTAAGAATGACAAAATTGTAAAATTGAATTTAGCTCGCTTTCGACAATACATCGTCGAATTACCTGATCCGAGCAGTGCTTCCATAAATAAGGATCGTCCCAAATATAGTATCGAGATTCTTGCTTAATTCGATTGATTTCAGCTCTTGGCAAATCTAATGGTAACTTAGCTGTGGCTAAATAATTAACCATGTCCGCAAACCATGGGTTATGCTTTACGCCACCATCAGTTTTTCTTTAGGAAATTCTTCTCTAAGTGGTGGTTCGGATGTAAAAGGGGAATTCGACTCAAGTGATATGCTACCATATTTTCACATCCCTTTTTGTCTTTAATTTCCAAGTTAAACTCTTGTAAAATTAGGATCCATCGGATAAGCCTCGGTTTTGCCTCCTTTTTGCTCATCAAATACCTTATAGCTGCATGATCAGAAAAAACAATAATTTTAGTGCTAAGCAAATAGGATCTAAATTTTTCTAAAGCAAAAAATATAGCAAAAAGTTCTTTTTTTGTAGTCGAATAATTTTTCTGAGCCGAGTCCAAAGTTTGGGAGGCATAAGCTATGACATGTGGCTCTTTACCTATTTTTTGGCCAAGAAAGTCTCCAACGCTACCATCCGATACGTCACACATAAGTTCAAAGGGATAATTCCAATCTGGTAGCTGAACAATTGGAGATGAAATAAGTTTTTCCTATAATGAATCGAAAGACTCCTTGCATTTTGAACTAAAGTCAAAGTCTTGATCCTTTTGAAGTAGATTGCATAAAGGTTGTGCTATCTTCGAAAAATCCTTAATAAACCTACGGTAAAATCCTGCATGGCCAAGAAAAGAGCGAATTTCTCTCACAGTTGAGGGTAAGAAAGTGAGCGTATAACATATGTTTTAGCTTTATCAACTGCAATCCCTTTTTGAGGAAACAATATTACCTAAAATAACCCTTTATCAACCATAAAATGACATTTTTCATAGTTTAAAACAAGGTTATATTTTAAGCATCTTTTAAGCACATTAGTTAAATTATCGAGACATTCATTAAATGAATTACCATAAACCATGAAGTCATCCACAAAGACTTTGATGCCCTTCTCCACATAGTCTGAAAATATACTTAACATGCATCTTTGGAAGGTGGCCGGTGCATTACAAAGACCAAAGGGCATTCATCTATATACAAATGTACCGAAGAGACAAGTAAAAGTCATTTTTCTTGATCTTCTGGCGCCACTGGGATTTGAAAAAAACTTGAAAAACCATCAAGACAATAATAATGAGTTTTTACAGCTAATCTTTCAATCATTTGATCTATAAAAGTAAGAGGAAAATGATATTTTCGAGTAAGAGAGTTCAACTTCCTGTAATCAATACAAACTCGTAATCCATTTTGAACTCTTGTGGGCACTAACTCCCCTTCTTGATTTTCGACCACTATGACTCCCGTTTTCTTAGAAACCACATGAATCGGACTTACCCAATTACTATTTGATATCAGATAGAGTTCGTCAACATCAAGGAGTTTTTAAATTTCTTTTTTTACTACTTCCATCATCGGTGGATTTAATCGGCGTTGTCATTCTCATGATGGCTTTGCTCCTTCTTCGACTTTGATCTTGTGCATGCAAGTCAAGGGACTTAATCATTTAATGTCGGCTATGGTCCATCCTATGGCTTCTTTGTGAGAGCGCAACACTGCTACCAAAGCTTCCTCTTCTCCTTCGGATAATTTACTTGAGATGATCACATGCAAAGTTTCATTTTCACCCAAAAAGGCATATTTCAAATGCTCTGGTAATTGTTTCAATTCTACCTCAGATGCCTGTAAAACAGAAAATAAAATTTTAGTTTTAGAGGAAGACAAAGATAAATCAGAATTGATTGAATTAATATTTTCAAACTCCTTTTCTTCCTCTTCGTGGCAAAGTTCAGGATCCTTAAAAAGATCATAATAAAAATTAGATTTAATATATTCATCAATTAAAGGATCTATAGTATCAACAGAATTAATTCTTTCAACGTGATCAGGGTATTTCATTACTTTGTAAACATCAAATTCAACGATCTCACCATCAAATTCCATTTTCAGTATACCACTTCTAACATCGATCTTTGTATGTGCTATGCTTAGGAAGGGTAGGCCTAAAAGTACCTCAGAATAAGTATCCGACCTGTCATGTTCCATGTCAATGACATAGAAATCTGCAGGAAAAAATAATACATCAACCTTTACTAAGACATTTTCCATTACTCCCACTGGATAGATTACAGATCGATCAACCAACTGTATGGTTATTCCTGTTTCCTTCAAAGGCTCGTTAGTAATCATTTTATATATAGAAAATGACATAACATTAATCGAAGATCCTAAGTCACACATTGTTAAAATCACCTATTTTGCAAGGTATAATGAACATACCTTGATCTTTTATCTTTGGTCGGAGCTTTCGTTGAAAAATTACAGAGACATGTTCTCCCAAATCTACCTTTTCGTGCCCCATCAATTTCCTCTTTGTAGTGTAAAGTTATTTTAAAAATCGAGCATACATTGGTACTTGTCGAATTACTTCAATAAGAGGTATGTTGACTTGAACTTTTTGGTACACCTCTAAGATCTCATTTTCTTCAGCTCTTTTATCATGCTTCATCAATCTTGATGGGAAGGGTGGTGGTGTGATTTCATGAGAAGAAAGAGAATGATGGGTATTAGACGTGCCTTGTATTTCTGAAGGTGGCGTGTTCTCTTGTTCTTTCTGATGTGCGACTTTTTCTGCTGGAACTTCGAGTGAGATAACTTTTCCACTTCGGAGTGTGATGGCACTAACATTATTTCTCGGATTTAACTCCGTTTGAGAAGGTAATCTTCCTTGTGATTCTAATTTTCCCATTGTTTGAGCTAGTCGGCTTACTTGGTTATCTAACTCTTGAAGATATATTTCGGTTTGGCTTTGGAATTTTTCCTTGGATGTAATGAACTTTTCTTGTAAAATTGCTAACTTTTCTATGAGTTCCTCCAATGATGGTCTTTGATTTGTCACGTAGCTGAAGTTTGAGTGGTCTCGCCATCCTGGATTATAAGTATTGCTGTATGGGTTGTATTGTCTTTGTGGAGGACCTGGAAAGTTCCCTACTGCATCGATTTCTGCATTGCCTCCTTCTTGTATCAGCGGGCAGTAATCCTTCGGATGGTCTAGCCTTGTGCATATCCCACATGCACTTGTTGCTCCAGATTTTCCTGTAACAAGTGAATTAACTACTTCAATTAATTTATCTAACTTATTTTCAAGGGAAAATGTACTTATCTCGTGAACCCGTCAGCTGGGTTCACTTGAAAACTATTGAGAGTTGGATGTCATGGTTGAAATCAATTCCCTTGCTGTTGTTGGGGTCATGTTGACTAATGCTCCTCCACTGGAGGCATCCACAATTTTCATCTCCATTGGTAAAAGGCCTTCATAAAAGTATTGAAGTAACGTTTTCTCACTTAATCCGTGTTGCGGACAACGTGCGCAAAGTTTTTTAAATCATTCCCAATAGTCATAAAGACTTTCTTCGGTATTTTGTTGAATGTAAAGAATGCTCCTTCGTAATTCACTTGCTTTAGTCGCTGGAGGTAAATAAATTAACCAAATCAGCTAAAGAGAAAGGGAAAACTCTCAATTTAATTTGATCATCAGTAACTCCCTGTGGTTTCATGCTAGTGCAAACCATGTGTAATTCCAACAAGTGTTTGCGCGGATCTTCAGTGGGAAAACCGTGGAAGGTAGGAAGAAGATGATGAGTCCCGTCTTTAATTGAAACGGAGTCCTGCCACTAGGAAAATTAATGAATGATGGCGTCTAAGTGACTGGAGTTGTGGCTACCTCTCAGATCGTTTGTTTTTCTTCTGCCATCGGAATGTTGTATGCGTCTGCTTCAATCTCCGGATTTGATTATAATTTTGAACTCTGCTCTTGTTCTTCTTGTCTTTTTCTCTTTTCTCGAAGCATTTGTGTGTGGATTCTTCGTGCTTGTTCTTCGATCTCCAGATCTAGATCTACTAATTCACTTGGGTTTCTTCTGGTCATAAATCAAAAAACTAGAAAAATAAATCAATACTTGTTGTTAGTCCCCGGCAACGACGCCAATTTGATAACCGTCGTTTTTCTATCAAAATAATTTTGGCATCTTAAATAGAAAGGAAAAGGTAGATAGAGAAGCAGGGTCGATCCACAAGGACTATGGTTTTTTGTGATTTAGTAAAACTCTTTGATTTAGAGGATGATAGAGTTCTAGATGAAGTTGAAAATATATAATAAATAAAATAAATAATTATAATTTAAAAAGAAAAAATAATAAAATAAATAATAATAAATAAAAAGGGAAAATAATAAAATAATAAATAATATTAGTAAAGATTAAAAAAATTGGTTTTTTAAAAGTTGTTTTTAAAATAAAAGATAAAAATTAAATAAAATTAAATAATTAAATAAATAATCTAAGAGATTGAGATAAAGAAAAACTTATAGTGAAAGCATCCTCAGACTTCAGCTTTGCCTCAAATTCCTCGGATCATCGAAACAGATTTTTACTTCAAGATTCACGTCGGCTTACAAGGACAATTCTTCGCTGTCAACTCGGATTGTGTTGTTACAACAATAAATGATTCCAGTCTCAGTTTCTTCTTAGAAAACAATTTTTCTAAGTGCGTCTTCGGGAAGTTGAATATGCTTCAATAAGCAAATCCTTCTTCAAACATTAACCATAACAATATCCGAACCAATGTCGAAATCATTTTGATTTGAAAAGTAAGCTCAGAAAACAGAGAGAAAATCTGAAGCGATTTAAGTACCTTACAATTCTCACGTTTGGAATTGAGCCTTCGCTTTAGTCTTCGGCTTGAAAGAAAATTAGCTAAGCATGACCAAAGTCATACTTAGCATAATTGAAAAGCATGCGAAAAATAGAGAGAAAGTTAGAGAGAAAAAGAAGATTTTATTCTCAGATGAGAGAGATATGTTTCCAGGCTTACCCTGAGAGGGTATTTATAGCCTTCAAATTCTTAAAAATAAGCTAAAACATCTTAAATCCTAATTAAAATACTTAAAACTATTTAAAATAAAATACCTAAAAAATAATATTTAAAATAATATTCTAAATCCTAATTAAAATACTAAAACCTACTTAAACTAAAATACCTAAAACAAAGTTCAAATATAAAAATAATATCCTAAAATTTAATTAAAATACTAAAACCTATTTAAACTAAAATACAAAGATAAAATATAATGTTTAAAATATTATCCTAAACTTGAGTTTAATTCAAATCCAAATTCCAACCAGCTTTGATTCCGAAAATTAAAAAAACTACAGAATTCTGTCATTTTTGTGCAATTTCCAAAATCTGACGTCCTGCACAGAAAATGAATCAAAACGAACAATTAAGCCACAAAAACCAATAATTAATGAGTAATTTAAAAGCAAAATATTAACTAAATTAAGCACTTATCAAACATAAGATATAATCACTTTCTTTTTGTTTAATTAAGATGTGGTCACCCCTAGTTAACAGTTGTTAACAGTAGTTAAATATTTGATATAATTACACATTTGGTCTCTGTTATTTACATATTCTCTCAATTTAGTGTTGCTTTTAATCAATTAAAATAAATTTAATCCTCTAATTGAATGATGTCAGATGTCATGCCATATGTCATCATTCGGTTGAAGGACTAACTTTATTTTAATTTAATATATTTATTTCCACCAATCAAAGAATAATATTTGACACCCTCTGGTTGAAAGAAAACAAAGGAAAGTAAATTGAGACAAAAAAGATTCAAACCTTCATCTATTAAGAAACTAAACATGTATCCGATCGTTAAGCCAAGATTATTGCTTGGTTTAAAGTGGACAACATGGTGTATATATTTTGTATCTTAGTGTATAAATACTTAAATTCATAATATTTTATATATATTAACTTAAAAGTATTTTTATATTAACTTATTAAATATATTTTATTATTAACTTAATTTAAAAATATATATTTTATAGTAATATTTAATTAAAAATATGACTAAATTGAGAGAATATGTAAATAATAGGGATCAAATGTGTGATTATACCAACTATCATATCAAATATTCTGTTAATTGTTAACAACAGTTAACCCGTGATGACTACATATTAATTAAATAAAAATAAAAGTGACCATATCTTTATTAAATAAAAACGAAAGTGATCACATCTTATATTTTTCGAAATCAGTGGTTATAAGTGGACAAAATACAAACATAAATAATTATCTCTATAGTTAACCCTAAAAAAATTCATTGGTTTCTATTCAATACAGTAAATGCTAAGCTTAGCCTATACATCATTTGCATTTGATGTGGACATGGATGGGTCAGGCCTATACATGCTTCATCGTTCTGTCCGCTCCTAAATAAACGTTTACAATTAAATCCCTTAAAAATAATTAAAATAGGATGCAAAAGTTAAAAGAAAGGGTTTTTTCCTTATACTCCATGTGGGTAAATTAATTGGTCCAATAGATCACATCTGAATTTATTTTGTAATTTATGAAATTTATTTTTAAATTCATTAAATATTTTAGAAAAAGGAAAAAATTTAAAAATTGCAACGTGACGAGTTTGCCTTGAATATAAAAAAACTAACCATTTATATCTGTTGTGCAACGGGCAGCTGCAACGGTTAGCATGGTACTTGTAACCTCGAAGTGACGAATTTGGTGGAACTATTGAAAAATTAGTTGTTTGTGATCGTTAGGTTTGTGGTTATAAATAGGGATTTGAGGTTTAGGTTTTTATAGTGTTTTGTTAAGAAAAAATTGAGAGAAATTCGTATATTCTGAAAATTTCTGAAATATGTCTATTCGAGATGAAATGTTACGCCTCGATCATGTCTATATTTCTTCGCTTGAGCTCGGTTTGGAAGAAGAATAGGGCATTCTTCAGTGAGGAATCACACTCAGAGATATGCATAAGCGAATTATTATATATCTGCAACAATCCGGGTTGTATCCAACCATATTTCTGTGTGGTTTTAAGGTGAATCCAACATTGATTTTGGCTCTGATTGAACGTTGGAGGCCTGAGACGCATACTTTTCATTTTTCGAATTGTGAAGCGACAATTACATTGGAAGATATCACTTACCAACTCGGTGTTCCGGTTAACTGTACGACACTAGTAAGGCACAACGATTTCAACCGGTTTGGAATTGTTCACCGAAATATGCCACCATAAAAGGTCTTAGAGGGGTACCAGATACAAATCACTTGGTTGGAGCTCGAATTCAATGTGATAAACGACTTTACCGAGGATGAAGTTATTTTTGCAGCTCGAACGTATCTGCTTCAATTGATCGGAGGGATATTGTTATTGGATAAATTTCAGTATCTTCCAATATTGGAGAATTTTATTGAGTGTCGCAACACTAGTTGGGGCACGATGATTTTGCTTTTTTTTTATATCGGGAACTTTGCAAGGCAATAATGATCGAATGGGGTCAAAAAGCTTATGTAGCAGGTTGTCTAGTCCTACTACAATTGGATTGAAGGTTAATGAGATGCAATGCAAAACTCTCAAGCATCTTCAACCGAACATGCGAGTAAGGGTGAATGTGATCATATTATATGTGGTCAACAAGATAGCCAACTCTAGTCAATGACGGCAATGATAGCTTCAAATACTATAAATCCATCACCGTATTATAAAGGTGGATTTTAAAGTGGAGTGATGTTCAATACACATCCTCTTCAAGAAGCAAATAAAGATAAAGAGGAAGACGATCAAGGTGGACGGCATGATGTATTCGACGAGCCCTCCGCCATTATCATTCGAACACTCATCGATACCGTCAACAACTACGAAAATATAAATAAATTTTATTATTCATTGTATTAGTTAATAAGAACTCTTTTACTATTATTTGTAAAAAAATTAGTTTGTATTTATTTAATTTATTTAATAATTTTTAATTAATATATATTTTTACGTTATGTTTGAAAAAATCGTCACGTTGATGTGTCGAGTTTCAACGGTTAATTTTTTTAAAATTTCAAAAGTTGCCCATTGCACAATGATTAATTTTAAAAACATCAATGCAAACTTGTCACCTCGGCATGACGAGTTTTGCAGTTTTTAATTTTTTTTCTTTTTATAAAATATTTAATGATTTAAAAAAAATTAATTTATTAATGGATTTATCACGTCGATGTGACGAGTTCCTCTGAATATATTAAAATATTAACCCACATGGAACCCACTTACCCGAGACCATTAAAAAATATTTCTAAGCAAACTCATCATCTCGAACCCGCCATGACGAGTTTCATCGTTACTATAACATTTATCGTAAAATGCAAAATAAATACGGGTGTAATCTATTGGGCCAATTAATTTACCCGCCTTGGGTATTGGGGAAAAAAGCCTAAAAGAAAGTACCCAAGGTGAAGTCTCAAAACCTTTATGGTTAAACCCAAACAATCTGATTCATTACAAGGCCAAGTCTCTATGTCACAAGCAAATATAAGCCCTATTCTATTAAATAGTTATTTCCGTTCATACTTTTTTTAAAGAGTATTTTAATTCTATCAATTTATTTGCAGTGAAAACTCTTTTTTATTAAGCTAAAAGTGATTACAAGTAGTGATTGTTCTAAATATATTCTTAATTATTTAATAATGAATACTCAATTACCCTGTTACAGACAATGGTACTCGAATTCGTGATCTCTAAGAATAACAACGATTCCTTTAACCACTAAGATAAGTTGGTTTATGCTTTTCAGTAAAAAAATCTTGAGTTTAGAGTATTGATAGTTTATTGATTAATAGCTTTCATCTATATAGTGAATTTTTTATCCTAAAATAAAACGTTACGGGTCAAAATACTAAAAAAATCAATTCAAGCATATATTTAATAAAACATTAAGAGTATTTTGTATCATTACGAATATAAATTTCAACCCATTCTTGTAATTGATTCATGAGATGAAAATCCCATAAACTAATTCTTGGTTTCAACTCATTTGTATCATTAAATTCCATTTTAAGCACTAATTATCAATTTATTGATTTTACCATTAAAATCAAGAATTATTTGTTTTTGAAAATTAATTGAAAAAATAATTTGAATTAAGAATGTACTAAAGGATACCGGGTGTGGTCACCCATCAAAATTCTAAAGTCTCGTATCGTAGAGGAATTTTGTTTGTATTTTTTTTTTTATTGATAATATCATTTTAAATATTTAAATTTCTAATATAACTTTCTAATTTCGTATCCTACACAAAATCTGTCTTTCCATGTGAACAAAGATAAATAATTTGAAAAATTTTACTGTTCAACCATGCAAAAATGAAGAAGAAAAGCGTAAACTAAGTTAAATATGATCATGTATGAGATGAGTGAGACAGAATAGTTAGTACCCGAAAATAAAGATTGGCCTATTCTTTTTTCCTGTGAATGTTGCATTCTTTATTTTATATATATATATTGAGATTGGTTAAGCCAAAACCCTTATGAAAATGAGGTGTTTCTTTATTTACCCTTTAATGAGACAATCCATTACATATGCACGCATTATTACCCTCAGATCTGCCATTAGTTTGCTAAAGAAACTCACTTTATTAGATTTGCTTCACCAACTAACAACAAGAATGAATTTGGAAGAGTAAAGTAACTTACATAAATGTTACGTCTTACCAAACAAAACATGTTTCTTACATTATATAATATAGTTCTTTCTTTTCCTTTTCTGGATTGATTTTGCGAAGGAAATAATATCGAATAAATCAAGTGAACAGGGGGAAAAAGGAAACTGATGGTCTTCTTTATCCTTAATTAGCAACTTCCAAGTTCCTTGTTAATGTCTACATGGTTAGTTGAGGAGTTTCGAGATGTCTTTTCGCTTGATCAAACAGATGACACTATAAAGAATGTTAGAACGTTTGCTTCTCTAAGACCTCCATGTCTGCTTGAACACGTTTATCTACAGATATTCAAACAAGAACAGGTTATTTGTAATTAACTCTTTGACACAACAGCGGAGATCCACCATTGCTTGCACCTGCATCTTCATGTTAACAGCTAACTACACATAGATAAACCAATACACACACACACACACACAGAGTAACATGATGTCTGCAATATACACCTATATTTCTATGATTAATTATAGCTAATGAGATTGACAGATCATGCATATGGACCCAATTCAATGAAAAGATAAATTAGAGAACATGTAAAGAAAACTTTTACTTGGATATGTATAACTTAGATCTAGTAAGAAAGTCAAAAGATTTAATATGCAGTTAAATGAAACCCTAACTTACGAAGATGAAAACAGGAAGGGAAACCGCAATTCTGCAAATTATAATATTCCTAATTGGAAACGGAAACAATGATACGGCTCTGTCCTTCGCCACAAGTACATAAGGTAAATGAATCAGTACTATGCACAGTAAACCCTTGGAAAATTAACAGAAATCCCTAGCACGCAGCCATTGTCCTTTACACAGATAAGTAATAAAATCAAAGAACAAAGAGAAAGAGAAGTGGATGACAGATAGAGAGTGAGCACGCAGAGCTTCAACCATGAAAGGCTCAAGCATGCAAGAAAGTACCCTGTGTGCTCACTCTCTTCTGTCACCTCCCTTACCCTAAAATCCCTTTGTCTTAGCAGACCAAACCCCATGCCCTGGAGCTGGAGTTCTAAGACTAATTCCCAAGCTAACTATACGATGAGTGTATATTATATATACCCAGAAATGTATCAATATTGGGCTACTGAAACATCTCTTGGTTTTGTTTTGCTTTGGTGGGGGAAACAATGGAGTTAGGGGGCTTTATATAGAATGGAAAAGGTGGTTGCATCACGTTTGGAATAAATATGGGCTATCTATTATTGGTCATCCCCTAATATTTTAATACCATTTCCAGAATTATAGAAAGTATATTATTTCTCAATTAGTTTTTTTTTCTAATGAGAGGAAGGAATATTATATATAATGATTTTTAAGAAATACACTGTGTTGTAAAGTCTATAATAACCGAAGCTATGACACTGCAATTGTATCACTTTTGTAATCTCAACCCTAATTTAATACTACAAGGAGATAAATTACCCGAAATTAAACTCATACTTTTATGTTGAATGAAGCTTCATTGTAATTAAATGTATAGATCGATTAACAATTAATTATTGTTATATAAATTTAAATTATTTTTAATATTTTAAATTATTTAGCATTTATTATAATAATCTCATTTTTCAATGAATTTAAAATTCAAGTTAGAATATTAAATTTAAAGATCATTTTTATAACGAAGATTTATATACAGAAAATTTGAATTACAAATTGGGCAGTAGTTCTTTTACTATCATTAACATTACGATAATTTAAAATTTTTATGAGTAATTATTTATATTCTAATGAGATGAGATGATATATATTTCAAATAATGTTATGATTTAAATTTTAATATTTTAAAAATAATTACTTCCATAATTATAATAGAATCAGCCTATAAATCTAATATTGATAACCAGCTAATACTTAGTTTTAATCAAACTTGTTTATCAATGTTTTTTTATAAAGTGATTGACTAATCATTTAAATTATTATTTCAAGAAAGACTTTTGCATTAATTAAACAAATTAATTATATATATATATTCTGAAATTATGATATATAAAATAATAAGGCATTATAAATGTATTTGTATCAAGACAAAGGGCCACAGAAATGTAAGCAGAGTCATTACAGATTACAATTACCAATGCATCTTGTAATATACGATTTCTGAAAATGATCACCTGCGACAGTCTTAATATACGACTTCCGGAAATGATCACCTGCGACAGTCTTAATATACGATTAAAAAAAACGCTACTAATTTTATTATTATTTAAATTATTTTTATTGGTTTTGTTATTTTTTTACCGGTTTTATTATTATTAGGTATTTTACCAAAAATATTAAAAAACATTGATATTTTAAATAGAAATAATAATATTTTAGATAATTTTTTTAAATATTTTATTATTTAAATAATAACAAAACTGTCAATATTTTTTTAGTTGCTATAAATCTCCCCATCCTCAGTCTTTTCCTGTCAAATGTCTTGTTGTAGACCGGGAAGTTCTACAGTGTGACACCCTTGATTTACAACTAAAAAAAGGCGTTATCGATTTTGTTATTTAAATAATAACAAAATCTGTAAAAAAATTACTTAAAATATTATTATTTCTGTCTAAAACATCAATATTTTTTAATATTTATGGTAAAGTGCCTAACAATAACAAAATCGGTAGAAAAAATAACAAAACCGGTAAAATAACCAATAATAATAAAACCTGTAGAAATAATAATATTTTCGATAATTTTTTACTGATTTTATTATTTAAATAATAACAATATTGATAATACTTTTTTAACTATATATTAAAACTGCGGTACACGATCATTTCCCGTTGTGACACCATTTAATTTGTTTGCAGTCATTTGCATGCTTTGATTTCCAAGAAAGCGTTTAACCATATTACTAGAGATTTTCAATTGTTTTGTTTAATTAATTCAACACCTCTAATTTTCCGTCACAATATCTTGACATTAATTTTTTTCTTATTTAGATTTCGAACCCTCACAAATATAAAAAATAATATTCTTTTCGTCCATTCAATCGGTCCATTATTGATTTTTAAAAAGTTAAAAATTTTAAACTTTAACAATGGTTATTTTAAATAATTAAAATTTATAAAATACATATTTAAAAACAATTTAATTTAAAGTTTTAAATTTTTTTACAAAATCCAAATAATAAACTACCATACCTTATCATACGACTCCCACTAATACATATTCCTATACTAAATATTAAACACTCAATTAAATTAATAATTTAAAAATCGTTTGTAAGTCACTTTTTGTTCTCCCAAACCCAAACCATGCATGCTTCACCCTCTAATGTAATGATGCAATCCGCGTTGATCCAATTACTTCATCTTAATAAAGATCATTTACCACTATGATACACGTAATCGTTGTTTATACATATGAGTTATCAATTATTTAATCCTCTACTCTTCTTTCATCATTGTTTAGACATAAATGATTAAAGAAAGAAGATGAGCCCATAATGGAGATGGAGAATAGCCAAATTGACTAGTTTAATTTAGTGAAGAATGATGACAGATGGTGGGTACAAATACTGAAAACAACATAAAAATTTTCCCATTATGGAAGCAAACTCTAAACTTTCCCATTCAAGATCGTCAAGAGTTGAAGATGAGAGAGAGTCTGAGAAAGGGGCCGCCGCCCACCTTCCATACACGTGGGATCCCATTTTCCCAGCAGCTTTCCAAAACAAATCAATCCCACCCCCCAACTTGCTCTACAATTATGATACGCATATTCTTTATGCAAATGCTTGATGCTTCGTGACTTATTAATTAGTTCCTTTTATTTTAAATTTTGAGTCTAGAGTTCAATCAATATTTATTGATGAAAGAAATGAGATTGCAGTTGTTTCTTTTGCTTCATTTCTAATCATGATTTGAGTGGAGAGTCGGATGGTTGTTCAATTGAGGGGAAAACGAAATTTACGAATTGGAGGAGATGATAAACAATCGAAAGAGATACAAATAATAAAAAAAATAGGTATCTGATTATCAAATATAGATTTAATTAATAAATCACCTAGGTTTATCAGTGTTCACATAAAAAATTTTAAAAAATTCTAGAGATTTTAAAATTTGATAGACGAAAGACTGATAATAAAGATGTGACTTGCAGAAAAGATCTAAAATAGTGGCACTAAGATCTTAATATTATGATTAAAGGAATTATAATTTCTTTCAAGTGTATAGAAGGGAGGAAGTGTTGGGGTTATGTTATCCTATCTGTTTCTACTACTACTTTTGGTAAGTTGGTGGAGAATGGAGATGGGTGTGGATTACAAATGGCAACATGGGGGAAGCTTCCCTATTGGCCGAGACACAGCCATAAGTTTATTTTTCCTTTGCATCTCCTACCATAATCTATTCTGTTCTTTTTTCCACTTGGGATGTTCAATCCAAAATAAATAAAAAATGATTTTGTAAGAGCGTGGATTTCCCCAATCTTTTGCTGTTGAATGGTGTCCAATTAAATAATTGTAGTTGACCTCGATGCCGTGAGAATCATCCCCATTCGGAATAATTCCCTTTTTCTAAGTTTATGGGAAGCGGACAGTGGAAGGAAGAAGACAATCAACTGTTTCTTCCCAACAAAAGAAAACCATGGAGTATCTGAATTAAGTATCCCCTTGTCTGAGAAAATGTGTGTGTGTATATATTAAAAGAAAAGTAAAAGAGAGATGTGGATGTAACCCCCTAGACCCGGCCTATGCGTTTCGACTAAGTCTAGTGGATCGCATTATAATTATTAAAGACATTTTTCGCAACCGTTATTCCATCAATAAAATCACATTATAAAACATGAAATTATAATTATTTATACTATCAAAATCCAACTCGTAAATATAGTACAAATAAATAATAATTTAATTTAAAACATGTCTTCAAATCCAAAATCACAATAAACCGAGCAGTAGTAGTAGAAGTGTTATCATTATAAAATCCGATATTTTAAAATAAGGTCCATGTCACCAAAATAAAGTAAACTTGCCAGATAAAAACATTACAATCTGATTTACTTCAAGAGATATGTTTATCCTCCAAGTGCTCGAACCAAGGTATCTACCCAACAGTATCTGAAAGGGAAAACATTTTCAAAGGTGAGCTAGGCTCAGTGTGTCCCAACATTTCCATAAAACCACAATAGGTACAAATCATAGTCCAGTAATCTCACAAATTCGTAAAAGAGTTTAACTTTTTGAAAATCATAGTTTAAACCCTTTTCTGGTACACCATCAGTAGTTTCCAAAATTATTTTCCATATAGCTTACTTTATGCACATAGCAAAAAGAAAGCCGACTTAAGGATAGGCTCTGAAGCTTGTATCCTTAAGCCCAAGTCAATAAGTCCATACAGCTTACCCTAAGCACACAGCAAAGGAAAGCCGACCTAATGAAACATCTTGGGGCCCTCAAGAGTCACATTAGGCCCAGTTAGCTTGATCAGAGCTATTCCATCGTATTTCAATTCCAAATTCAATTGCACCGTGACATAAACTCCATAAATCCAAAAACATGGTAATCATATACCATTTCAAAACAAAAATTAGATAGCAGCCATATTCCATAAATTGTCACATTAAATTGGTGCATCCATAAAACAATAGCCAATGAATTCGGTGTACCACGTATTAAAACCAATAAACAGTTCAATAAAAAATAGGGAACACACCTCGACAATAGATTCAAATAACAAATCTACTGATTGCTGGTTTCACCACGCTCTGCTACAGTTTTCGAACGGGTAAATACTGGCACACGTGGTTTAACTGATCTAGAAGAGCTGGGTCGAGCTGTCGAACGATCCGGAGAGTCTCTTGTACCTTCAAACAATAATATTTATCAGTCTCAAATCCTATTTAATTGTTCAAAGCTAAACTTCTTAAGTATATACGCATTTTTCGGGTTTGACTATCAATTTGAGGTATTTCGAGTCTGAATTTGGCCAAACGGATTACGGAATCGGAATCAGGACGTCGAAAAACATAAGTATGACTTTTTGAAAATTCAAATTCTTGGTCAAAGTCAAGTCAACCACTTTGACCGTAGATTTGGAGACCTTCGGATTCGAATTTGACAAAACAGACCACGGAAACGGATTCGGCACGTCGAAAACTATCAGGATAGGTATACTCGGAAAAGATTAACGGTCGTTTAATGCTCGTCAAAGCCATTTTAAGTTTGGTCAAAGAAAGTCAACGGTCAACGGTCAACGGTCAACGGTCAACGGTCGGGTCGGGTCGGGTCAACGGTCGGGTCGGGTCGGGTCAACGGTCGGGTCGGGTCAGACCGGTCAAACCGAGTCAGACCGGTCAAACCGTTCGAACCGGTTGAAACCGGTCAAACCGGTCAGAACCGGTTGAAAACCGGTTAAACCGGTTTCCAGCAGCCACTCGCCCTGCGGCGGCGCGTGTGGCGCGTGAGGCGTCCTCCGGGGCCCTAAAAATCCCGGAAAAATTTCTAAAAATTATTTTGAGCGATTTCAAGATACTTACAACGATCGTTCAAATTTTTGAACGGCGGAGAGCTCGATTTCAAATCGGCCGAATCTTTGACTGCACCACCTCCTCACGCGCCGCCGTCTACGGCGGACAAGGTTGACACCGGTGAACTCGGAACGGCACAAGGAACACGATGGTGCGGGAGGTGTCGTAAACGGAGCAACGATCAGCGGTGAATTTAAGATTTCCTCGGCGATAGAGCTAACAAAACCGTCGCTACTTTGACTGGAAATTCCCGACGTTTGGCCGCGTTTCGCTTCAATTAATTTGGAGGGTTTGTTCCTCGCTCGATGATGAACACAACGGTGGGTTTAAAACGATGATCGGAATTTGGACGGCGTCGGAATCGGAGTTGGAAACTGCGTATGGGAAAGGAAAATTGGAAGCCTTTTGGTTCTGAAAATCAGAACCATATGCACGCTTATAATCAAGCTGCCGACAGTTTTAGGGTAAATTCAAGGCTTGGTCCTTGGATTTTCTTCACTTCTAAAATGGCCTATAAACTCTCATAATTTTGATTTAGTCACCAACAATTTACCAATTTTCACAATTAACCTCTAAAATTTCAATTAAATATTATTTTGAAAATCGGGTTGTTACAATTCTCCCCCTCTACAAGAAATTTCGTCCTCGAAATTTACCTTATGAGAATAGTTGAGGAAACTGAGCCTCCATTGACTCCAATGTCTCCCAAGTAGCTTCTGAGGTCCTCGATTTCTCCACTGAACTTTGACCATTGGAATTCGTCTATTCCGAAGAACTCGTTCATCTCTCTCCAAGATCTGAATGGGCTCCTCTCATATGACAAATCAGGTCTCAGCTCTACTTCTTCAACTTGAATAATGTGACCTGGATCTGGACGGTATCTCCTCAACATTGATACATGAAAGACATCATGAATACGACTTAGCTCAGAAGGCAACTCAAGCTGATATGCAACAGGTCCTACCCTCTTCAAGATACGAAATGGTCCAATAAATCTGGACTTAATTTACCCTTACGCCCGAATCTCAATACTTTCTTCCAGGGTGAAACCTTTAAAAAGACCTGATCTCCAGCCTCAAACTGTATATCTTTCCTTCTTTGATCTGCATAAGACTTCTGCCTATCAAATGCCTCTTTCAGACGGTCACGAATCAATCTGACTGTGTCCTCCGTCTCTCGCACTAACTCAGGTCCCAACGTCTTCCTATCACGCAACTCAGTCCAACAGATCGGAGTGCGACATTTACGCCCATAGAGTGCTTCATAGGGTGCCATACGAATACTGGTCTGATAACTGTTATTGTAAGCAAATTCAGCCAACGGCAAAAAGTTCTCCCAACTACCATGAAAATCGATTACGCAACCCCGCAACATATCCTCCAGAATCTGAATTACTCTCTCAGATTGACCATCAGTTTGTGGATGAAAGGATGTACTATAATCCAATCTTGTTCCCAAAGCCGTATGTAACGCCTTCCAAAATCTCGAAGTAAATCTCGGATCTCGATCAGAAATAATAGACAATGGAACACCATGCAATCTGACAATCTCTGAAATATACAATATTGCCAGCTTATCCAAAGTATAATTTACTCGCACAGGAATGAAGTGAGCTGACTTTGTAAGTCTGTCAACAATCACCCAAACTGAATCTTTTTTCAAAGGAGTCATAGGCAAGCCAGTAACAAAATCCATAGTAATACGCTCCCATTTCCATTCAGGAATCTTGATAGGTTGTAACAAACCTGATGGATGTTGATGTTCTGCCTTAACTTGTTGACAAGTCAAACACCTAGCCACAAAGTCAGATATGTCTTTCTTCATACCAGTCCAATAATACCTCTCTCTCAAATTCCGGTACATCTTATCTCCTCCGGGGTGCATAGCATATGGACTACTATGAGCCTCAGTAAGGATAGTCTGCCTCAATTCAGCGTCATCAGGCACACAATATCTACCTTTAAAGCATAAAACTTCATCCTGATCAATTGCGTAATCTGTGTTTGTCCCCTGCTCTACTTGCTCAAAGATGGAAAGCAAGGAGCTATCAAGGGGCTGCTTAGCTTTGATCTCATCAACCAAGGTCGGCTTAACTTGCAATTCTGCTAACAAAGTGCCATCGTCATATAAATTCATCTTGGCCATTAAAGACCTCAACTCCGATACCGTCTTTCGACTCAAAGCATCTGCTACAATGTTAGCTTTACCAGGGTGGTAATCAATCACGCAATCATAATCCTTTAGAAGCTCTAACCAGCGACGCTGTCTCAAATTAAGTTCCTTCTGGGTCAGAAGATACTTTAAGCTCTTATGATCTGTGAAAATGTAACACTTCTCTCCATAAAGATAGTGTCTCCAAATCTTCAAGGCAAAAATTACTGCTGCCAGCTCTAAATCGTGAGTAGGATAATTACACTCATGCGGTCGCAGCTGACGGGATGCATAAGCCACCACCTTACTTTCCTGCATTAAAACACAACCAAGTCCTGAATGTGAAGCATCACTATACACTGTAAAATCCTTCCCGGACTGTGGTTGAATCAACACCGGTGCTTGAGTCAAAACCGCCTTTAATTTCTCAAAGCTCTCTTGTTGTGCCTCGCCCCAGTCAAACGACACATTCTTCCTTAACAACTTTGTCAAAGGAAGCAATGATCGAAAAGCCCTCAACAAAACGTCGATAATAACCAGCCAAGCCCAAGAAACTGCGGATTTCAGATACGTTCTTAGGTCGTTTCCAATTCATAATAGCCTCTATCTTGCTGGGATCAACCTGAACACCTCGCGCAGAAATAATATGCCCCAAAAATGACACTTCTTGAAGCCAAAACTCACACTTGCTTAGTTTGGCATATAGACGATGCTCTCTCAAAGTCCGCAGAACGATCTTCAAATGCTCGTCATGCTCTGCCTCAGTACGAGAATAGATTAGAATATCGTCAATGAAGACCACCACAAATTGATCCAAATATGGTCGGAACACCCGATTCATCAAATCCATAAAAGCTGCAGGAGCGTTCGTCAAACCAAAAGGCATCACTAAAAATTCATAATGACCATATCTAGTGCGAATGGCCGTTTTTTGCAACATCAGATCCTTTAACTTTCAATTGATAATACCCCGAACGAAGATCAATTTTAGAGAATACAGTAGCTCCTCGCAATTGATCAAATAAGTCATCAATCCTGGGTAATGGGTATTTATTCTTGACCGTCATCTTGTTCAATTTCCGATAGTCAATACATATCTTAGCGACCCATCCTTCTTTTTCACGAATAGAACTGGAGCTCCCCATGGTGAAGTACTATGTCGGATAAATCCTCGATCGAATAATTCTTGCAATTGGACTTTCAACTCCTTAAGTTCCTTTGGAGCCATACGATAAGGTGCCATAGAAATAGGTGAAGATCCTGGATAAGTCTCAATCTCGAACTCTACCTCTCTATCAGGAGGTAACCCAGGCAACTCCTCCGGAAAAACATCAGGAAACTCGCTAACTGTACGAATCTCCTCGATCGTGGACAATGCACCTTTGGTGTTCAAAATACAAGCAATGAAGGTCTCATATCCCTTTCGGATCATACGATCAATTTCCATCGCTGAAACTATATTGGAGAGATAGCCACGCCGTTCCCCAATTAACACAACAGTCCGACCATCTGAAGTCTTCAGAGTAGCCCGCTTGTATTCGCAATCCAGCTTTACCTTGTGTTTATTCAACCAATCCATTCCAAGAATTAGATCAAACTCCTCTAGAGGAAGCCCATAAGATCAGCGAGAAAAATTTCTCCCTGAACCTCGAGAGGGCAACACCGAAATACTTTATTCACTAATACTGCTTGTCCTACTGGACTCGTACTGTAACAGTATTTTCAGTGTTCTCTATCGGAATCTGAAGGTTTCGAGATACTGAGCTCGATACATAGGAGTGAGTGGAGCCATTGTCCAGTAATGCAAAGTATGGGATAGAATAAATAGTAAATGTACCTGCAATAACCTCAGGCTCATCTCTGTCATCACGACGTCTAGTTGCATAAACCAAAGCTGGCTGTCTAGCCTCAGAAGCTGTTGGCCCTCTATTTTGCTGAGGTCGGGCTCTACTGTCTGTCCTGGACGCTGATCCTCGAGTCTTTCCTTGACTACGATCTCTAATTGGGGTCTGTACTGTAGTCTGCGAACGCACAGTTTGGGTAGTGGTCTGCTCAAACGAAACTAACTGAGGACAATCTCTCCGATAATGACCACTAGATCCACACTGATAGCAAAGACCCATCTTCTTACGACACTCTCCTGAGTGTTGTTTACCACAATACTCACAAAGGGCCATTATAATACGACGAGGAACCTCCTCGACTGACAGCTAAAGGTGAGGATGCTGCAGGCCTGAAACGTGTATTGCTTCTCTGAGGAGCTGAAGTACGAGTCCTCTTTCCGGACTGTGCTGATGACTCCATCGGGCCTGAAAATTTCTTAGATCGATCTTGATCAACACGCTCTCTACCAGAAGCTAAAAACTCCACCTCTTCCGCATCTTTGGCTCTGCCCACCAGCACATCAAATCTCATCCTGATGGGTTACAACTTGCCTACGCAGCTCGTATCTGAGTCCAAGGGCAAATTTACGACATCGATCTCTCTCCGTAGGTACCATACTGAATCCATACTTCAGCAATTTCAGGAACTCGATCTCATATTCAGAAACAGTCATGTCTCCCTGAACCAGGTCTTGAAACTGTTGTCGTCTCTGAGCTAGGTAGCGCTCTCCCAGAAACGGCTCCGAAAGCGATCCTTAAAGAAATTCCAGGTCAAACGATCGGTAGGAACACTACTGGTCACTGACTCCCACCAAGTGTAGGCATTGCCATCTAACATCGCCACAGCACCCTGATATCTCTTAATTGAGTCCAAACTCAACTGATCCATGCTCTCTCTGTATCCTGGAGCCAATCCTCAGCTTCAGTAGGAGCTCCACTATCTGTCCCCCAAAAGTTCTAACTCCATTGGCAATCAAAGTCTGCGAAATAGGAACCTCAGATACACACCAGTAGCTCTGACTGCTCCCTGTATTAACTGCAGAAATTGTCTACCAAAATTCTCATCCAAAGCAACTCCGGTAGACTCTAACTCAATATCGTCGCTTCCTATTATCGGTGTAGTCATGCCAATACCAGCGGCAGGAGGCAGATCCGTTGGGGTCGTAGGCGCATGATCACCTATCGAGGTGGGGGATCTACCCGTATCTCATCGATCGGATCTGCGAATCTAGCCACTCGACCTCGTCCACGGCTAGTTCGACGACTACGTCTAGCACTCATTTTGATGGATCTCAAGTTTACTACAGAAGATAAAACTTAGGGTTAGATAAGCACTTGGAGTCTCAAACATAGTTAAAATCTTAATAACTTTGTGACATGGCCTTAGTAACTCGTTTGTAAAATATTTCAAAACCGTATTTTCAATGTGGACTCATACACAGTCCGAGGTTTAAAAACCAAAAGCTCTGATACCAATAAATGTAACCCCCTAGACCCGGCCTATGCGTTTCGACTAAGTCTAGTGGATCGCATTATAATTATTAAAGACATTTTTCGCAACCGTTATTCCATCAATATAAAATCACATTATAAAACATGAAATTATAATTATTTATACTATCAAATCCAACTCGTAAATATAGTACAAATAAATAATAATTTAATTTAAAACATGTCTTCAATCCAAAATCACAATAAACCGAGCAGTAGTAGAAGTGTTATCATTATAAAATCCGATATTTTAAAATAAGGTCCATGTCACCAAAATAAAGTAAACTTGCCAGATAAAAATTACAATCTGATTTACTTCAAGAGATATGTTGATCCTCCAAGTGCTCGAACCAAGTATCTACCCAACAGTATCTGAAAGGGGAAAACATTTCAAAGTGAGCTAGGCTCAGTGTGTCCCAACATTTCCATAAACCACAATAGGTACAAATCATAGTCCAGTAATCTCACAAATTCGTAAAGAGTTTAACTTTTTGAAATCATAGTTTAAACCCTTTTCGGTACACATCAGTAGTTTCCAAAATTATTTCCATATAGCTTACTTTATGCACATAGCAAAAGAAAGCCGACTTAAGGATAGGCTCTGAAGCTTGTATCCTTAAGCCCAAGTCAATAAGTCCATACAGCTTACCCTAAGCACACAGCAAAGGAAAGCCGACCTATGAAACATCTTGGGGCCCTCAGAGTCACATTAGGCCCAGTTAGCTTGATCAGAGCTATTCCAATCGTATTCAATTCCAAAATTCAATTGCACCGTGACATAAACTCCAAAACATGGTAATCATATACCATTTCAAAACAAAAATTAGATAGCAGCCATATTCCATAAATTGTCACATTAAATTGGTGCATCCATAAAACAATAGCCAATGAATTCGGTGTACCACATATTAAAACCAATAAAACAGTTCAATAATAAGTAGGGAACACACCTCGACAATAGATTCAAATAACAAATCTACTGATTGCTGGTTTCACCACACTCTGCTACAGTTTTCGAACGGGTAAATACTGGCACACGTGGTTTAACTGATCTAGAAGAGCTGGGTCGAGCTGTCGAACGATCCGGAGAGTCTCTTGTACCTTCAAACAATAATATTTATCAGTCTCAAATCCTATTTAATTGTTCAAAGCTAAACTTCTTAAGTATATACGCATTTTTCGGGTTTGACTATCAATTTGAGGTATTTCGAGTCTGAATTTGGCCAAACGGATTACGGAATCGGAATCAGGACGTCGAAAAACATAAAGTATGACTTTTTGAAAATTCAAATTCTTGGTCAAAGTCAAGTCAACCACTTTGACCGTAGATTTGGAGACCTTCGGATTCGAATTTGACAAAACAGACCACGGAAACGGATTCGGCACGTCGAAAACTATCAGGATATATACTCGGAAAAGATTAACGGTCGTTTAATGCTCGGTCAAAGCCATTTTAAGTTTTGGTCAAAGAAAGTCAACGGTCAACGGTCAACGGTCAACGGTCGGGTCGGGTCGGGTCGGGTCAACGGTCGGGTCGGGTCGGGTCAACGGTCGGGTCGGGTCAGACCGGTCAACGGTCGGGTCGGGTCAGACCGGTCAAACCGAGTCAGACCGGTCAAACCGGTTCGAACCGGTTGAAACCGGTCAAACCGGTCAGAACCGGTTGAAAACCGGTTAAACCGGTTTCCAGCAGCCACTCGCCCTGCGGCGGCGCGTGTGGCGCGTGAGGCGTCCTCCGGGGCCCTAAAAATCCCGGAAAAATTTCTAAAAATTATTTTGAGCGATTTCAAGATACTTACAACGATCGGTTCAAATTTTTGAACGGCGGAGAGCTCGATTTCAAATCGGCCGAATCTTTGACTGCACCACCTCCTCACGCGCCGCCGTCTACGGCGGACAAGGTTGACACCGGTGAACTCGGAACGGCACAAGGAACACGATGGTGCGGGAGGTGTCGTAAACGGAGCAACGATCAGCGGTGAATTTAAGATTTCCTCGGCGATAGAGCTAACAAAACCGTCGCTACTTTGACTGGAAATTCCCGACGTTTGGCCGCGTTTCGCTTCAATTAATTTGAAGGGTTTGTTCCTCGCTCGATGATGAACACAACGGTGGGTTTAAAACGATGATCGGAATTTGGACGGCGTCGGAATCGGAGTTGGAAACTGCGTATGGGAAAGGAAAATTGGGAGCCTTTTGGTTCTGAAAATCAGAACCATATGCACGCTTATAATCAAAGCTGCCGACAGTTTTAGGGTAAATTCAAGGCTTGGTCCTTGGATTTTCTTCACTTCTAAAATGGCCTATAAACTCTCATAAATTTTGATTTAGTCACCAACAATTTACCAATTTTCACAATTAACCTCTAAAATTTCAATTAAATATTATTTTGAAAATCGGGTTGTTACACCACCATTTTGACCTATCAATGTCACGTTAGCGGTTTCATTGATTGCTGAGATGGCGACTAAAAAAAATATCAATTTGAGAAGATTTTCAAAGTTCAAGTACCAATTTGTACAATAAGCCAAAAAGAAATATATCATAAACGCCCCTATTTATTTATCGGTGAATCTTGAAATTCAACGGGCAAAATGGACCTTTACTTTTACATCTCAGAATTCTGAACCCGCAACACTTCCCTCTAGGGGCTAGGGCTCGATTCAAAATTTCCCCTCAGATTTTCCCGGAAAAATAAGATATGGACGGAAATCTAGAGATCTCATTGGATAAACTTCCCGTTAAACGCCTCGACGCCATCGAAGAAAACGGCGCCGAACGATATCCTCCGTAAGCTTCTTTCTCTTATCAAGTTCCTTCTTCATTTCCCCACCGATACTTGCTAACGTCTCCTTTATTTTCCTATTGAATTGCTTTATTATATAGAGATTCGAGCTACGATGAGAAGGGAGTGTCGCTTATACGGAGAATAGACTTCGCGTGGGCTGTGGAGGACGACGAAGAAAGGGAGAGGAAGAAGAAGCAGAAGAAGAGCTCCAAAGATGCCTCCGCAGCATGGCAGTGGCAGAGCATGGTTGAGAATCTCCAGTTGGCTCACCAGGAGCTCTCCGTCATCATCGACCTTATCAACACTGTAAGTTCCCTAGTTGATGGTGTACTTAGGTTAGGTGTCTTTTCATTGCTGCGTTTGCAAGTAACCTTCTTTCTTTTAGTTCTCCAAAGTAAAATTACATTTGATTAGGAAAATCTAGTAAATATAAAAACAGAATAGCATCTGTTTCATACTAGAGTAAAACCATGTATATTGTGTATTAATGTTTAAATTTCTCTTGATTGAATTTATTACCATTATCCTTCTTAAGTAAACATCTGAACTTTAACAATTGAAATTCGATGCCCTGCTGTGAAGCACGAACATTCTATGCTGTGGAGTGTGCAAGTGTTGGAGTGAGTTTTTGATAGGCGATGACGAAAAAGGAGGACACGGTCAAAATAGATCAGGACACAGCTAGGTACATGATAAAGGGGTTTTTTTCACCTTCATTTTTCAGAAATAAATGGACAATGAATGAAAAACACACGCCTGAAGGAAGTCAAATGCTTGAAATCCATAAAGAAATAAGGAAAACAGAATGGAGAGTTAAATGTTGAAAAGAGTAGGAGTTGAAAGCAAAGTATCAACATGAATAGGTTACAAGGACAGAACGAGAGAGGAAGAAGATAGAAGTAAATTGTTGAGCAAAATGCTATTTGTATGTCAATATTTGATTGAAAAGTATCAATCATACATTTTTATTTTTTATTGCAGTATCTGTGTCTTGATTTTCTAGAAGTTCCTGTATCGCTGTGTCCATGTAGTGTTGTACCCTTATCATGTGCCCATATCTGCATTCCCTAGGTGCCCTGTATTGCCATATCATTGGCTTTATCCTTGAATTAAATGAATTCTGAAGTTAAAGAGTATGAGAAAACATTATCTTCAGTTAGTGAATTCACAATCTATATTTGAATTTGCTAGATGTTTTTTGTCTGGTTAGCTTTCTTTTTCCTTTGATGTAGTAAGATAAAGTGTGGATAGTGCTTCTTTGAATGGTAAAGGAGCAGTCAATTGAATATAATGTTCATTTTTATTTTTTGCTTTGGAAGGTGGAAGCTAATGATGCTGTAACAGTCGCTGGCATGACTAGGCCTAAGCCTTTACCCAATGAGGTCCTGTCTGATCTTGCCGTATCTGCTGCAACCAAGCTACAATGTTACCGGGTATTGTTCTTCTTTGGGGGAATAAAATTGATGATCTTAACTCTTTTTTTGAATATGAGATTGAGTAGTGTGACTAGTGTGGTTATAATTGCTATTGAAAATATGCTTAATTGTATTGGTACCAAACTTTTTTTGTTGTCGAATTTACTGTTGAACTTTACTTCTTTATTTGCAGCAATTGGGTAAATACTTTAAACAGTCTGCCAAAGCTTTTAAAGAACAAATTGCTTGGGAAGCAAGATTTTATGGTGCTCTAATAAGGTATCCCTCTGCATTCATTTAATAGAATGTATCTCATGAAAGTTTATTGCTATTAGGTTCAGCTTCTTGACTTGTCAGTCTACAATGCTTATTTATTTTGCATTGTGCAAGCCTTGTTCTTTTTTACATGCTCCATTTCTCTTATTTCCTAACAAGCTAATAGATTGCAGCAAAATTGGAAAGTTAAACGACAACGGGTGGCAGCTTCAGCTTCTAGCAATGAGGGCTTCACTATTGATCTTTTTGATAATTCATTATATGATTTGGCAGCAATGTGTCGCCCATCTTCTCTATCTACCATTCGTGTTGAACATGATTCAGCCGGAATGCTTGCTATTAACTTAACTCCAAATTCATGTCGGTCTCTTCACTTTGGTTTTCTTGGTGTGCATTCTGCTGATATCCCAAAAAACACGAGTAAGATCAGAACCCATGGCTCAGTTGAGCAGCGCATCAGAGAGAGTGAGAAAGAATCAATAAGTGATGATGATTATGTCAAAGAAACACATACTCTCCTTCGAGAAGTTCATCAATCAATCTTTAATGATCAGGTAGATTTTTCTTTCTCTTATCCTTATTTATGACTTAAATATGCATTTGTTTAATATTATCATGTTTCTTTGGTTCAGGTGTTTGAGATGTTGAATCGTGAAGCATTCAACCAATCTGTTGGAGTGAATGTAACTGGAATACGAGAAAATTATCTGCAATTAAGTATAGGTCAAGGAAACACTCTTTTCATATCACTTATGCCTTCTAATAAGGGTGATAATCAGGACAGTGCCGATACCCAGAATTTAGAATCTGCAATTGTACCTTCACACTCATTTGATACTGAAAATAAATGGGTTTTCCCTAATCGTACCAGTTGTGAAATTTATCTGCAGCAGATTTTTCATGAAAATGCATTTGTCAAGGAAAAGGATAAACCAAATTTATCTGGTACCCAAGCATCTGGTCAATCAGGAAAGGTTGAACCTAGTCTTCTGGGTCATAGAATCTTTTCAAGCATAGTTCTCACGGAGCTGGAAAATGTGGTATTTTCCTCACTAATCTTTTGACATAGATTACTACAAGTTTTCTTTAGATCTTGTTCATATTTCTAATATAACTTTCCATGATATCTGTAGGTTTGCAGGGTCCCATATCTCCATTTGATGACCCATCCCACTTGGCATTCACGGACATCTTCTTGGACGGTCTTCATGAAAGTTCCTCAGTCCATTCTTCATGCAGAGTCTCAATCTCCGAAATCAGACTTCCAGAACATGAAGGAAGCTATAAAATCACAATTCCGTACTAAGGTGGTGTTGAATGATGACCGTATCAATGTTGAAGGGGAAGGTGCTCCTAATGTTGTTGGCCTGTTCAAAAGTTCTGAGAACATATGTTCTGTAAACAAATATGAATGTGACTTGGCTGATCTTCCGGTTATAATACTGCTGCAGGTAGGTTACTTTTGTCAGTTTCTAGGAATGACATCACTATGTTTTATTTTGGGACCATGTTTATGCTGACATGATCTGCATCTCATTTGATATTTTAATCAACTAATGTATGCTGCTGAGTAATAATGTTGGAGTAAGTGTGAAACATAGCCCTATTTCTCATTTTTGCTTTATTCTCAGCTTTCTTTCCTACTAAGCAACAGAAAGATGGTTGTTTTGTTCCCCCCAAACAAGAAAAAGAGAAGGCCCCTACTGTTCTGTCATACAGTATACTGTTTTTAGTTATTGGTGATGAAATTGGGTATTCTTGCATGATCAATTGTTTACCCTGAATTTTTCTATTTAACTTTGTTATCGATGATTTTAATATGATAATTTCATGTTGTTTATCGTAGTCCTGTGGAGGTGTGATTAGAAAATGCACATATTTTTGTCACATTATTTTTGCTGATATAGTCCTTCCATGCAAATTGACTTGTTAATCGATTCTGACTACAGGTTGCAAGCCAAGTAATTTACTGGCTTCACGAAGAAGCTCTTACGGTGGGAATAAAAACAAATCGCGATTTCCTTTGCTTGACATTTGAGCTAGAACAGGGGGAGACTGTTAGTCTGGTTGCACATGTGAACCCAGGAGACATTAAAGGTGGCATCTCTTGGTGGTTAGTAATGGAAGATGGATTTGCAGAGGATTGGAAACTTCAAATGGACATGCATGATGGTGCATCCGATTACAGAAAGTTTTTGGGGCATTTAACTTTGGATGTATTATACTCCACCTCGATGGACTTGGTTAGCATGTGCGGTGGAGGCCGAAACCACTGAGCCTGTTTTGTTTTATTACCATTCATGTCAAACCGGTTCCTGTACGATTTAGCAAGTAATTCCACTCTTTAGTTCCCCTCCCTATTAGATCTAAAAGCCATCAATTGCTTAGTTTGTAAATGGGCAGTCGGGGGTTAGAATTAATGATGGTGAATGGAGTGTTTAACGACGTTTGTTCTATATTTTCTCGCCGGCTATTGAAATGGACTGCTTTAGCTTATTGATTACACAGGTTCTAGGTTTACGGGGAAGCTGCAAAAGAAGCCCAAGGAGGAGCTTTCATTAAAATTTCCAGGTCAGTTCTCTTTACTTTAGTTTTGTATTGTCACCAAATAAAAACATGTCACTTTCAGCCAACATATAAGAGTCGGCTAAAAGGGCATCAAATTATCAAGAACGTGCCTTCATGTTCAAGCAACCTCTTGGCTCCACTTTTCTTAAAATGAATCAAAGAATCGAAATGATTTTGTTTTCCTAAAAATGAAAATGCATGTGCTTTGCAACCATAACCCAACTTTCCAAAGGTTGTTAATGCATGATTAATTAATTATATCTTATCCAATCGCCGCCCATAATCCAGCTCAGTTCGGAAAAGCAAATTCCCTTTAATATGGCGGTTGGAATTGAAAGATAATAATGTGTTATTAGTGAAGTGGCGCCCAAGTATTCCTCCACTATTCTTGCTTCTCTTATTTGTTTATTTAAAGGGTAAAGTAACTTTACTGGTGTTTAAGTAATTAGTTTGGTCACTGAAGCTTCAAAAATTATAAAATCACTATTAAATTTTATCAAATTGTTATAATTTTCTTACATTTATTATGTGTATTTTTTTAATTTTTTTTAAAAAACTTTAATAATTTTGTAATAATTTAATGAATTCTTGAGCCAAACCAATCTTGCCTTTCAAGCAGCTAAAAACTAAGAGCACAAAAAGACTTGTCTTTTCCTTGCAACGTCAAACCCAAAAGAAACAAAATCTTGACATTCCCATCAATCAACTCTGGTCTTGTCGTCAAATATATAATAATAGTTAGGCTTAAACTTTAAAAAAAAATCCCTAACCTATGTTCCTTTTTTGCTTTAAGGCCCTAAATTATTTTTTGGTTAAAAATAAATCCTTAAAACTAATATATGTAACCACTTTAAATCTTACCATTTCTTTAACTAGAAAATTTATTTAGACCATTGAGATGTTGACATGTCATACTAAAATAAGTGCATGTTTTGACTAAAAAAATAATTTAGAGATTTAAAATAAAAAAGAGCAAAGTTTAAGGATATATTAATATAAAAAATAATAAAAATAATGTAAGTACTTAAAGTGATTGTATTTAATAGTTTAAAGGTTTATTTTAACAAAAAATAGTTTAGGGCCTAAAGAAAGGGAAAAAACATAATTTAAGGACTTATTTAGGCCTAAAAGTTAATTTCAGCCGAAGGAAGAATTTTAAAATAAATAAATAAATAAATAATAGGACAACACATTCTTTCATTTAATTATAAGAAACGAATCAATCTTTCATCAGTAAGTCACTTATAAAAATAAAACAGTATATTTTTTAAATTTTATCCGATAATTTTCTATTTATCTCATAATTGAGAAAACATCAAAAGGTTATACTATTTGTTTTTTTGCTATTATCATTTATTGTACCATTTTTTTATTGGCATCGATGACTAGAATCTGGAATAAAATTATTTCGTGCATGTCAGGGAAGCTAAATCTGTATATGTATCTTGGTGTTGTGAGATTTTGTGGTGCTTTTGATGGGTTTGTTCTGCTACTCTCATTCCTTGATTTGATTATTCATTGAGTTTTTTAGATGATAAAAGTTGGAACTTGCCGTCTGGGTCCTTCACCAGTCTCATTTCTACTTTGGGTTTTCATTTTTCATTGAATCTTCTTCAATTTTCAATTCCAATTCCTTAGAATTTTGATTCAAAAAGGGGGTTATGATTTGGACATTGGAGTGGGGTTTAACAGTGGAAGAAGTACAACGTCTTACTATATTCTTAATGGAATTCCATTCCAGGAAGTGGGGTTTTTTTAGTTCTTGAAAAGATCGATTTTTTTTTTCTTTTGGGGGGATTAATCTTGTGAGAAAGGATTAGAAATATGTCTGGCGGGACACCAGTTGCTGGTGGATATATGAGGCAAAGGCATAGTCAGGGATATGCATCGAGCAATGAGGACCTCGAGGATGATGCCTGCTCCAGGTTACAGTCTTTGTCAACGGCAACTCTGAGAACGAGAACTTGGACTGAGATTTTGGAAACTGTGTTTTGGGTTGCTTCAGCATTGTTCATAATCTACTTTGGTGATGGACACTCCAATTTGATATATCTGTTGTGGCATGATGAGCGAATCAGAAGGTAACTGAGTGGATTGAATTTTTAACTTAGTGTGGTTTAGAATAGTCGCATATTCTGTTTGTTGTATGATTTGCGAGAACTAGGTTTAGTTAAGTTCTTTTGATGCTGAATAAATGCTAATATGCTGTTCACAAGGTTCATTATTAGTTATGCTTTGGTTGCTTCAATGTTAAAGTTCTTGGAGCTAGTTAAAGCTGGAATTATATTCAGCTAAACTAGTTAAAAGTAAAAAACAACAATTCCAAAGGGTTCCTCAGATTGTTGGAAATGTTGCTTCAATTGGTTCAAAAGTTGATGTGCTTTGGAGTCATTTGATATTGTAGTTGAAATGGGAGAACTGATTGAACCACTAATCGGTTTACTTAAAAGTAGAACTACATTGCTGTTGCTGGGCTCCAAGTGTTCATTTTAAGGGTTGTTTTGCACTTTGTTTCTAAGTCTAATTGAGTAATTAATCTTTTGGGTTTGAATGATTGTTTTTATGTGCTATTCTGCTTACAGCTTAGATATATTTAGCATGAAATTTATGTACACAATAAAGCAAGCTCCAGGCCACCAGCTTTGTAATAGAGGAAGGCAGGAAGCTCTGTTGTTGATAGAGATATTAGGTTCCTTTTTGTGAATTCATTTAAATGTCTGGAAAAGTTTGTTTTGAAAAGCTTTACCTTTTTAGACAGTTTTTCTTTTGAATATTACATTTAAAGTTTATGGTCATCAGGAAACTTTTAATATCTAATATTCTATATTTTCTTTACTTTGTCCATCTTATTGTGACCATGTATATTTTTGTACATGTGCGTGCATGCACATCCAATGATAGAATCAAGCTCATGTGAAGGATCAAATTATTTACACAAAAATGGAAGAAGTACCCATAATTAAAAACTAATTGAATTTACTTATTGACTATTTTATTTCAGTTGAGTACTTTTTCTTCATTTTATCTATTTTTTCATGTTTAATATTTTATTATACATGTTAACATTATTGTATACGTTAACATTCTTAGATATGTCTTCAGGATGAAGACTTTTGTTTGATATTCTCTGATGAATTGAGGATATAGAAACACCATGTGTTCTTTGTGTATGTGTGTGTGTTATTATTCATCATAATCCATGTGCTTTCCTTTGATGTGTGTGATAAGGCACTTCTAACCAGGGACTTCATAATGTATATGAATATGATACAAACTTATGGTAAAATATGTTTTATTTAGCAAGTTTCATGTTCTACTCAGTTGAATTTTATTAGCACCATCTTGTAAGCTGTGCTGCTCGGTTCATTTTTCACAATCATTTATGACCAGAATCTGAATATAGATCATGATGTAAAAATCTTTTTAACTTTTGAGATCAGATAACCAAATATATATTTATTGGTAAATCACACAGAATCATGCATTTTATCGTCTTTACACTGCTTTTACATCATGCTTTCCAGATTATTGACCTGTTGAACACATTGCTAAAAAGGTGAAGCTCATTCTATAATGTAACTAACAAAAGGTGAAGCTCATTCCATAATGTAACTAACAATCTACCTATGACCTTTGCATTTGACATGCAATTGTCTTGGGTGGTGTCAATAGCCTTGTAAAAGTTATGGTTCATGCCTTATTCAGTTGAACTAGCAACTATCAAGAAAGTGCTACCGTGGTATTGATCATTTCCTTATGTAATGGTGTTGATGGGCTTCGGCTAGGAACTGGGATCTAAAAATGTTCAACTTTTGCAAGAAATGCTATTTACTTTTTCTTATGATTTCTTCTGTGATATTATAGCCAATGGAAGATTTACTTGTAGCATCTTGTTCCATGTTCCATGCTCCATGCTCTTGATTTATCCAGTTTTCTCCTGTGGCTGCAAGCCAATTCTAACTGTTTCGAGTGTCCTTCCAATTTATCTAACACACAATGTATAAATTGCCTCTTCAATATAGCAGACAATGAGACTTCTATTTTATTTTTTTCCATGTGATAACAATATTTTCATTATTCATTCTTCAAATGGTTAGTTTAACATTTTAATAGCCTTAATACAGCTTTTAGTTATGAGTTGCAACATTTGCTTCATCTGCAATTTGTAATTGTTCAACATAGAGGTACTGTGTATATATTCATGGATGTGATTCCCCTTTATATAAAACCATTCATCTCACGTTATTTAATTCCCGTGCAGAATGCCTTTATACCTCGGCTTAATTGGAATCGGATTGAACGTTGCCCTCTTCTTTTGTACAAGTATGTTATCCTGGAGTGTAAGAAGGCTTGACGAAAAGTGGGAATTGTTAAGCATTATCGCTTTCCCATTTCTTACCTTGATCGGACTTGTCTCCTTCTGCTTGTAAGGAAAACGATTGTTATGTCTTCATAGATTCCTTGTGGCATCTACAAATTCATTCATCTTTTTATAACTTTTTTTATACAGGCTCTGCTTTGCTCTGTGGCCTATTTGGGGTTCCTTGACCCTTCCACTTCTGGTACAACAGAAGTTTTCATTTTTGATGTTTTCACTTTACTGGTATACGATCTTTCGAAACTGTTTAATGTTCTTCCTTTTCTCCTCCTGCAGTTCACACTTTTTATGGCCGGCCTTGTTCTATACCCTCATATCATGATCGAGACATTGAGGCCGCAAAATGATTCTTTTCTTATATAGATTAAGCATTATGCTATAAAGACACAGTACTGACTTACATGAAGATAGAATCTAAACAATAGATGGCTGGCAGTATAAGCTATTGGCTGAAGTGTTTTTTTTTTAAGGATTCTGCCTTAGTTTCTCCCTGTTGGTGCGGATGAATGATCGATATGGCTGATTGTCATGAGCTAGTCTCATCTCCTATACCTTGCTTTGGTAATGCTTGTTTCCCCTTGTTACTATGATCAAATACAGAGGGAAGGAGGTCTCTTTTACTGTTAAATTTTGAGTTCATCTGATGATATTGAGGTATCGTTTAGTGATAGACATGATAGTTCTTTCAGATGAAATCCTTCCGTATTGAACCACAGACATCTCTGTTGCTTTTTATCCCGTCTCATGTTTCCGCCATGTTTGTTTTTCCCCCCTCTGAAATGAAGAGAATATAATGGAAAGAGTGTTGTGTTCATATTACAGTCTTGAGAATTGTAGCTCTCTTGTTATAGTTTGCTACAACCAGCCCTTGTTTCATTTCCAAATATACAGACATGCATGAGTTCGAGGTATCTTTCTCCACTAGTGTAAAACCCATCATTGCATAGGTTCATGGATGTCAAGATCAATGCTCATCCACCTACATCATTGCATAGGCACTTCGTTGCATAGATCAGTGTTCATGTATATATATATATATATAAATTGTGATGTGTCTAATGAATGAAAATTTTAAATAAGATCAACCAGGGACGGATCTATGTTGTAAGTGGGAATGGTAATTGTCCCCCCCCAACTTTTATGGCCTAATTACATTTCAAGCTTAAAATTTTGAATCTATTACAATTAACTCCTTGTTCTTCCCAATATTTTTTGATATAATTGTTTAGGGATACTATTAGTTTTAAAATTAATAAAATTAAACCTTGATCCCTGATTTACCTAATTTTACTACTTTTTATGACCTTTGAATTTTAAAATTAAACCCTTAATCTCTTAATCTTATGATTTAATTATTTTTTTGGGATCTCATTTATTCTAAAGTTAAGCAGCTTGTCTCCCTCGTAGCTCAATCATAGCTATGTCCCTAAGATCAACGTGGATCAACGACCTAATTAAAATGTCTAATTAGCCCACTATAACCTTACATAATTAGTTCATTTGACTTAATGATGGACGCTATTTAGCATTCCTCCCACAAAATTATAAACTTATAAGCTAGCATATACCAAGACTATATTTTTTATCTCTTCAAAATGATAAAATTGAGATTCAGTCCTTTCTAAAAATGAAAAGGGTAATAATTAGTATAATGGTAAAATTATAATTTTAGCCCTCATAAAAATTTATAATTCAAAGTCGCTTTCCCTAGCTTAGAGAAAAAGAAAACTCAAAACTCTAGAAGGCAAATGCAATTGGATTTTGTGTATATCTCGCATGGAGTTATTCTAAGCAATCTGGGATGAGTTTCACAGCTACATACCCAAAGCATGATTCAATATTGAAAGTTCATATTAAATTTCATTTCATTTTAAGTAAATGTTATTTTCTTTTCTCATATTTTACCTTATTTCGTATAAATTATATAATTTTGATCATATTAAACAGAAGTCTCAACAATCGGTATCGTCCATGCATCAGAGTTTTATCCAATGTATCTTGTCGAGAGTCATGCACAATCCATAGAGTTGGGGGTACCTCAGAGGGAGGGCTCCTACACGACTCTCGACAAAGTACGAGGAACAAAATTCTCGACACGAGAACAATACCGACTGTTGAGAGCTCTCGACACGACCCTTTTAAGAATAATTTAAACTTGAATCTCATCAAATATCATTTTTTTTATTTAAATATGGTCATAAATTTCGATCCAAATTCTTGTGGTAACTATTCTAATCCTTAAAAAAAACTTGGATGACAATAGTTAATGATGATGTGGATTTATATCCATAGTTGAGAACCCAATCCAATGCATGAATTTGTATGAGAAGGGGCCAGTAGAAAAGTGAAACCCCACCAAGAAAGAGCTTCAACCATGTTTTGTCCCCCAGATAGGAACACACATCTTACCCCCCTAACTCATCTCTAATATCAAAAGGCATTGCCAAGCCTCCATAATTTTCCCACCTCGGTGCTCAGAATAATTCTCCATAGAGTTAACGTCACCTAAAGTTATTCTCACAGAATATCGAGACACCGAAATGACAACATCATTCGATCATAGCT
>NW_024062386.1:0-100341 GCF_006381635.1 Hibiscus syriacus
TGGACAAGGACAATCCCTCAACTTTAAATGCCTCACCATGATTTGCCTCGGTATCATCATGAAGTTGCAATGCATGATATTAACTACGATGCTATGCAGAATCCTGAAATATTTGATATGCTAGAGTTATGTGCTGCCCACTAGGGTTCTTCAGACGAGTGGTCATCTGAGTTGGCTATTGGGATCTCAGTTTGAAACAAAAAAGAAGAAGCATAACTACAATCAAGAAGTATTGTATCAAAGATCATCTTTCAATTCTATGTCATGAAGTCAGATCAAAAAACTTATTTCGTAAGGTATGTACACCATGATGGCTGTAAATGGAGGATACGAGTATCATACCTACAATGAAAGATGTTGTGGGAAGTCACAAGGTTCAATGCAGAGCACGCATGTACAATGACCTCATTGACATAAGACTATAAACATTTAGATTCGGATGTTATATGCTCTTATGTTAAGATGTTGATGAAAAAAATCCAAGATTATCGGTTTATGTGTTAGTGGCATCCATTCAAAATACAATTGGTTATATTCCGACTTATTACAAGACATGTATGGCTAAATGGAAAGAAATGACCTTGTTGTATGGTGATTGGGATCAGTCATATAATGAGCTACCACGTCTGCTGCAACCAATGGAATTTTTCATCCTGTAACCATTGTTAGGTATTATACTCATCCTGCATTCACACTTGGGAGACGTTATCCCAGGAAGAAAATTTTTGGTGGCTTGTTCTGGGCATTTAATTAGCTATCGAAGGGTTTATATTTTGCAAACATATGATTCAAGTCGATGGCACTTTTCTGTATGGACTCTACAAACATGTCTTGATGATAGCCGTTGCACAAGATGGAGAAATAAATATTTTCCCCATTGCTTTCGCCTTTGTTAAAAATGAATCGGAAGAAACTTGGAATTTATTTCTCTCCAACTTGTGTTCCTATGTTGTCACTTAAGAAGGGGTTGCATGATCTCGATTGGTCGCCTGGGTTGTTAAGCACAATGACAGACCCGAAAATATGGACGCCACCTCACGCATATCCTGCATATTGTATACGTCATATCGCATCGAATACAATGTGATAACTCCGTAAAAACTATTAAGGCCCTTTTCACTTAAGTTATTGTTTGTTAAGGGTACTATAGGTCATTTTAGATAGGTAGCTGCATTTAATTGTATTTTTTGTGGTTGGGTTATTTTATTTTATTAAGGTGCTATATGAGGAGGAATGTGTGGTTTTTAGTGATGTGCAGGTAATAACAAGAAAAATAGGTGAGCTGGGACGGAATGTCGTGGCATCACACATTGCTAAAGCATACTGAAATGCCTTGGCATTTCTGGCACAGAAAACGAAAAAAAGATATAGTTGTACAAGGACAGCTAGCTCTACACGTGAAATGATGGTTGTAACCACCTGGTATGAGACCACTGCCACCTGGAGGATAGGTCACACACACAGGTGTGACTCTAGGGGTATAACAATCACCCAACAACCTCATCATTACCCCTAGATATTTTTATTATATATTACACCTCACAAGAGAGAGTGTGTGTGGAAGAAAGGAGACACATACTGTAGCAGGAAAATCAGATTTTTATTTTCCTTTTCCCTTCTTCTTTCTTGGGTTTTTCTCCATTGATAAAGCTTCAAGGAGTCACGAGATAGGCGCGAGAGGCTAGCGAGCTAAGGTGGTTTGTGGTGGCCGAGGAGACCTCCAGTGCGTGCGTCGAATGCTTCTTCTCACTTCCCTTTTACTATTTTTTATATTATTGTGGGTTGTTGGAACGAATATTTCATGATTTATTTTGTGGATATTTCAAACCCACCATGAACTAACTTATTTGGTGGTGGTTGGTTTATGGTTGTTAAACTTTATTTTAATGGTTTAAGTTTATCTTGGCTCTTTATTTGCTTTGCTTATGAATGCTTCACCATCTAGGCTTGTAAGATGGGAGTTCCATTTTCTTAGATGAAGGTTAGGTGTTCGGAGAAACCTAAACTAAAAATACTTGTAGTATTCGAGAGAAACACAAGACAAGATCCTCATAAGCAATGGGTTATATTATCAAGGGGCTTTGAACCGGCCTAGGAATATTATAACATAATCCCTTAATCTCGGGAGAGACTAGGATAGGATTTTAACGACTAAAAAGGGTGTATTTATTATAGGGTAGGCTGGCCAACATTGTTGAGTGAGAGAAGATGCCTTGGCATTCTATTCTGTTAGGTTCCTTTAAGAAACTCTAGGAAGTCCTGTCGAGTAAGTGAATCCAGAAACTAAATGCATGGATATTTATTGGTTATTTATTTTCTGTTTTTAACCATTTTTCATTGCCTTGACATTTTATCATTTCCAACATTGAACATCTTTCTACTACTGCATTTCCACCTGCTACACCATTAGACCATCACTCCACATCCACCAGCATACACATATCCATTTATGTGACATTTGTATATATCAAGACTAACTAATTAGATAGAATAGTGCATAAACTTCATTCAATATCCTTCCAATCCCTGGATGATACTCACTCATCACTTATTACTTGAGCGATTATGTATACTTGCACATTATTTGCGTATAATTTTATAGTACTCACAATACGCAACAAGTTTTTGGCATTGTTGTCGGGGATTGGAAATTGATGATGTTGAGTTTAGTTGTTGCACAATTTTATTTCTTTTCTTTGTACATAGTTACTTGTTTTTGTTTACCTTTTTCAGGTGTTACGTTGTCGCATGACACGAAAAAGACCCAAAGAACCATTATTTCATATTGAACCTGAGGCTCATGTTGTTCAAAATCAAGTGAATGATCCTGCAATTCTAAATGCCACGACAATTTCAAATGTTGGGAATGCTCAACCACAAACTATTAGAGATTACTTAGCTCCTACCTTGGATGACTTAAAACCTGCTATTATAACTCCCAAGATTCAGGCAACCCAATTCGAGCTCAAACCTGTTATGTTCGACATGTTGGACTTGATTGGAAAGTTTAGTGGTGCTCCTCATGAGGATGCAAGGAAACATGTTCGATCATTTTTGGAGGTTTGTGACTCCTTTCGACAACAAGGTGTGCATGAATATGTGCTGAAATTGAAGTTTTTTCTATATTCTTTGAAATATAATGCCAGGGCATGGCTTAATGGATTACCTTCCGGCTCGATAAGGTCTTGGGTTGACTTGTGCAAAAACAATTTGCTACCCCATAATCTGCCCAATATGAACAACCATTTTAGGAATGCCATAGCATCTTTTCACCAAGCTGATGACGAGTCAATGTGAGTGTTGGGACCACTACAAAGAATTGCTTCGCAAATGTACCAACCATGGATTCCACGACTGGACTCAAGTCGTGATGTTCTACAATAGAGCCAATGCACCCACGATGATGCTAGATGCTTGAAAAAATGGCACTTTACTTGACAAATCACCTGAAGATGCTTTTGGCATTCTTGATCGAATTGCTAACCATGATTACCAATTTCCCTATTCAAGGTTTGAAACTAGAAGGAATGCATCTGGGACATTCAAGTTAGAACTGAAGATTCAGTGGGCCCAACTCTCTACCATCACAATATGTTGAAGAATTTGCAACATTCTAATGAGGTGAAAGAAGTGAAGGTTGATAGCTTGGTATGTTTGTTATGTCAATGCAATCACCATGAATGTGAATGCCCGAACAATCAAAGGTCCATCAACTATGCGGGAAGCTTCAATGGATGTAATAACAACCCTTATTGCAACACCTACAACCAAGGATGGAGTCATCATCCCAATTTCTCATGGGAAAATCAAGGAGCTTGTAATGTCAGTCATCTCGCTCAGCAGCATATATAAGCCCCCAGCCTTTCAAATGAATATGCCATGGCATACTTTTAGGAAGGGTACACCATCTTCACTTAATGCAAATTCTCTAGAGGTCACTTTGCAAGACTTTATGGAAACTACAAAGGCTCTATTACAAGATCATGACACATCTATTAAAGTCAAGAAGAAGTATTACAAAGTCAAGGAGGATTGTTACAAAGTCATAATTTGTCTTTGAGAGCTTTGGAAATGCAAGTAGGTCATATTGCCACGGTATTAGAAGAATACCAACCAGACAGATTGCCTAGTGATACTGAAGTCACTAAGGCTAAAGGTAGTGAGCAATTTAGTACATTCACCTTAGGGAGTGACACCCAGATCTACAAAGATGCTAAGTTTAGGGGGAAACACTCGAAAACCCAATTATGAGATTGTGCATGAAGAATCTCAATTACAAGAGGACGCACATTTGCTAGAGAACAAAGTTGAAGGTTCAATGAGTAAACCCAATAATGGCAGGAAAATAATGCCACGGCAAAAGAAAAACCCTACTAGCAGAAGTGATGACCAAAGGGAAGTTGTGGAATCATGCCACGACAATTTTACAGGCACTTATGAGTACTTGAAGCTCGATGAAGAAGAAAGATGAGCTTAAGGATATTTCAAAGAAGACGTGTTAGTCTAGCTTACTTATAGCTAGACCAGGTACGAAAATTGAACCTTTGGATTTCATTGAATTTACTCATCCTAAACCCCAAGTTATTGCTCATTTTTCTAGGCTATAAATCGTGAAAGAACTAAGGAATGAAATGGAGATTAAATTCCCTGATAAGAAATTATTATTTGCCACGACATTATTGTGGTATGCTAACATTGTAAATTTTCTCGTTAGTGCTATTTTGTTTCCATACTTGAATAGCCAGGGCAAGAACAAGTTAATGTAGGATGTTCACTACTATCATTGGATGACCCCTACTTCTTCGAAGACTTTACTGCCCAAGCAATTAAAAGATGCCATGGCAATGGGAACGAAATGAGATTTTATTTCATCTTCAAGCTTTATGTAGAAACACTCAAGATGAGAGGACTACTGCAAAGGTCCTACAAATCGGGTTCTATCTACTTACACCGAAGGTGGCGCTGTTATATATATGGAGCATTTTGGTCTATGCTGGTGCTCCAATCGAACGCGACAAAAATACCATAACAATTCATGATGTTTTAGAGTTTGTATCCCTTGAACCCTTTTTAATTTATGTTTTAGAAGTTTTGTTTTGTCGAGAGTGTTTATTTGTTTATTTTTCTTTGTTTTCTTTGTTTTATTTATTTTTATTTTTAATATTATTTCTTTTTAGGACGAAGGGTATTTTGGAGGATGAGTATGATGAAATCTCACGAGGGAACTTCACAGGATGCTGCAAACCAATATGCCACGACAAAGCTAGATGCAATCGAGGCTCTAAAAAGACAGTCGTGGCACTTGTTCATATGGAGATGCTCCTACATTTGGCTTATAATCTTTCAGTCATCGTGGACACAATCTTGCCAGTACTTGAGGATGCCGCGATATTTCCAAATATCGATCGGCAAGACAATACACCCAAGCCAAATGATGTTAACCCAGTCAACACGGACTAGATGACGTCTGAAGTCATCTATTGAGCGTATGGAGACCCCAACATCCAAGAACACTGAAGGCCCTAGCAAACCACCTGTTGAACCCAATTCTGACCCTGCCGTAAGCCCTACCCCATTGAGGAAGTACACCATGCGCAATACTACTAGCACTGCCAACGTGACTCCACCACCATCTTAGGAAGACAATGTACCTTGCATTGCATTTCATTGCATTGCATAACATGTAGTCTAGTTTTAACTTAGTTTTTATTCAGCATTGAGGACAATGCTTCTCTCAAGTTTGGGGGAGGTAGTGTTCTATGTAGAACATGTGCATGATAATATTAGCATAATATTATGTCATGGCATTAGTAAATGATAGGGCAGTTAGATGAAATGTTTTAATGATACCGATGATGATGAAATTTTTTAGGCTAGAAATTGAATGTAAATGACTGTTGAGAATGATAGAACTGTCTCTAGGGTTGATGCTTTATGAATTATTCTACACGATTTGTATGTTCTCTATACTTAAGGAACTTAGGAAGTTTTTATGAAAGAACTCTGGTTAGCCTTGGCATTAAAATATGGTGTTATGCTTAAATGATAAATCATTGTTAATAACTCCCTTATGTATGAATTTGTTTAATCATGAATAAATGCTTCGGCATAACTGTAGAGGGACACTCCTCTTTGTCTTGGCATTGCCTAAAACTCTCTTTTAATAAATGGCAGTCACGTTCATACGAGTGAATGAAAGTAGTTACGAGATAACTCTACCTGACTAGCTTGGGGGTAAAAGGTATGCTCCCTTTCACCTAGAGTGTGGGATGGTAGGTGTGATGAGCTGACTCCCTTCGTAGCAGCGTAAAAAAAAGAAAGAAAAAGAAAAAATGTTTTGTAAGTGAAAATGGAGTATAAATGTGCTTAATGAATGAGTAAATGTCATGGGAAAACTAGGGAACTCAATTAGAAATTGCCTAAATTCGTTAAGTATAGATTAGATACAATCAAGAACATACACAACCATAAAGAATCTTGACCTAGGGAAAAGTACTTGAATTCTTGATATGTCTAGCATGTTGAAGCCAATTTTTCTGAGGGTTGAAATTCAATTCTTATCTTGTTGTCCTACTGTTCAAAATTGCCATGACATTTTGATTGTGTTAATTGTTATCCATTGCTTGAGGACAAGCAATAGCTTAAGTTTGGGGGTGTGATAACTCCGTAAAAAGACTATTTTTAAGGCCCTTTTTACTTAAGTTATTGTTTGGTTAAGGGTACATATATGTCATTTTAGATGTAGGTAGCTGCATTTAATTGCATTTTTTTGGTTGGGTTATTTTATTTTATTAAGGTGCTATATGAGGAGGAAGGTGTGGTTTTTAGTGATGTGCAGAAAATAACAAGAAAAATAGGTGAGCTGGGAAGGAATGTCGTGGCATCACACGTTGCTGAAGCATACTGAAATGCCTTGGCATTTCTGGCGCAGAAAACGATAAAAAGATACAGTTGTACGAGGACAGCAGGCTCTGCACGTGAAATGATGGTTGTAACCACCTGGTATGGGACCACTGCCACCTGGAGGATAAGGTTCACACACAAGGTGTGACTCTAGGGGTATGAGGGGTATTTTGCACCCAACAATCACCCAACAACCTCATCATTACCCTTAGATATTTTTATTATATATTACACCTCACAAGAGAGAGAGAGTGTGTGGAAGAAAGGAGACACATACTGTAGCAGAAAAATCAGATTTTTATTTTCCTTTTCCCTTCTTCGTCCTTGGGGTTTCCTCTATTGATAAAGCTTCAAGGAGTGGCGAGCTAGGCGTCGAGAGGAGCTAGCGAGCTAAGGTGGTTCGTGGTGGCCAAGGAGACCTCCGGTGGCGCACGTCGAAGGCTTCTTCTCACTTCCCTTTTGCTGTTATTTTTATATTATTTGTGGGTTGTTGGAATGAATATTTTCATGATTTATTTTGTGGATATTTTGAACCCCACCATGAACTAACTATTTGGTGTGGTTGGTTTTATGGTTGTTTAAACTTTATTTTAATGGTATATTTAAGTTTATCTTGGCTCTTTATTTGCTTTGCTTATGAATGCTTCACCATCTAGGCTTGTAAGATGGGAGTGTCCATTTCTTAGATGAAGGTTAGGTGTTCGAGAGAAACCTAAACTAAAAATACTTGTAGTATTCGTGAGAAACACAAGACAAGATCCTCATAAGCAATGGGTTATAGTATTTTCAAGGGGCTTTGAACCGGCCTAGGAATATTATAACATAATCCCTTAGATCTCGGGAGAGACTAGGATAGGATTTCAACGACTAAAAAGGGTGTATTTATCAATAGGGTATGCTGGCCAACATCGTTGAGTGAGAGAAGATGCCTTGGCATCCTATTCTATTAGGTTCCTTTAAGAACACTCTAGGAAATCCCTGTCGAGTAAGTGAAGTCCAGAAAACAAAAATGCATGAGAAATAAGTTTAGCATCATCAAATCAATCCCTACCATTCATTCTATTGGAAGCTTGTCACGTGAGGATTATCTTCTTTTCATTTTATTTGTTATTTATTTTCTGTTTTTACCATTTTTCATTGCCTTGACATTTCATCATTTCCAACATTGAACATCTGTTATTGCCACTGCATTTCCACTTGCTACACCATCAGACCATTACTCCACATCCACCAGCATACACATATCCATTGCCGTGACATTTGTATATATCAAGACTAACTGTAATTAGATGGAATAGTGCATAAACTTCATTCAATATCCTTCCAATCCCTGTGGAGACGATACTCACTCATCACTTTATTACTTGAGCAATTGTGTATACTTGCACATTATTTGCGTATAATTTTATAGTACTCACAATAGCAACACAATGACGAGGTTTAAGCAGAAAAAGAAAAAAATGAGATTATCAACATGGGTAAATACCTTAGCATTTTTCATTAATTATTTATACTTCATTAATTTTTTTAGTAACATATAAGTTATTTTTTTAGGGTATGCTTTACTCCAATCAAACTTTCGTGTACGACTTGAAAATTTGAGAAGATACGGAGATGATGTGTATGAGTTCGCAGCTGAAATACCAAGGGAAAAATGATCACAATCATATGATGTTGAGGGTCGACGTTACGACCATATGACTACCAATCTTGTTGAATGTATCAACTCAGTGCTGAAAGGGACTCGACATCTCCCGATAGCAATTATTGTTAGGGAGACTTACTTTAGGTTAGGTAAAGTATGAGCAGACAAAAGTGCACAAATTGATGTCATGATCAGCAATGGGAGAAATTGGGCTCCAGATTTAGAGAAGGCAATGCAAAAGAATCAAACACATGCGATATCAATGTTTGTCCACAATTTTGACAGACTTGATTCTGATTTCGTTGTCCAAGCTCTAGTTCGACCACATGAGGGAGGTAATTCTACAACATATACTGATAATCTGAATAAAATATGGTGTGATTGTGGTCGATTTCAAGCTTTTAGGTTCTCATGCGCTCACCCTATTGCTGCATGTATGCACATCAATGTTGACCTATATTTATATGCTGATGGCTGTTATAGCCTGCACACCATGCGCAACATTTACTATTTTGACTTCAAATACCTCCCAAATGAAGCATATTGGTCTACATGCTCAATTTCTGAGGAATGGTTGCCAAATCCTCGATTGCGTAGGAAGTTACGGGGTCGACCTGAATCTAGCCGAATTCATATCGGTATGGATGATCCTCAAAGAGAGCCATGTCAACCAAAACTTTGTGGCCACTGCAGAGGTGAAGGTCATAATAGAAAACATTGTCCACATCTTCCAAAATATCGTGTTGGACGTTAAAATAAGCATTACAAAATGTTGAACTTTATTTTGATATAACAATTAAAGCATAATGTTTTTGGACTTGAATTGAATTTGTTCAAGGTTTTCAAAGTTTTCAAAATTAATTAAAAGTTCATTTTACTTGTAATTGAGCACAAAATACGTTTTTGTACACGTAGTACTGATATTGTTCATATGGTACCGATATTGTTCATATGATACTGATACCACATGTATCAGAAGTATCGATACTCACAAGGTAGTATTGATACTACCATCATTGCTCAAATTCCAGAATGCAAAAATGATATCATTACCCAAAGGAATACCGATACCAAAGGTAATGGAAGTATCGATACTCACAAGGTAGTATCGATACTACCAGCATTGCTCAAATTTCATAATAAAATATTATTATTTTTTATTTTATTTTAAAAATTACAAAAAATTATTTTTAATTGGGACCTTGAGAATTTTTTAATCCGGGTGTAGGACCCACCTAACACGACCCATTTAAAAAATTATATCCGATGGAACTCGTCACATCGGCGTGACGAGTTCCATGAGAACTGTTCAAATTACCGTATATTCCAAATTAATTGTTTGAGTGCCCTAATAGGCTAATTTAATTATCCGATTGCCCTAATGGGCCAATTTGGCCCGGCGGATCCCAATCAAAAGCCCACGGAATCAATTGGGCCACCACCCATATTTCATCACTCTCATCATGACCGTTGTCTCTTATGGGTCCCATCGTCAACGTTCCAGATGCATTCACAAGTTTTATATCAACCAACGTAGATCCCGGGCCGGCCAATATCACTGCAATATCTGTATTTTATATAACTTGGTTGCAAAGCAATGAATTTTGAATCATATCTCCAATTTACCTTTTATTCGTCAAACAATGACCAATCTCGTCACCTGTGTAGTCCTTCTCCTGTTATCGGTCGTCGGCATCGTCTCTTCCACTAGAAATGTTATCGGAGACGTTCTCCGGTTGCCGTCGGAAGCTTCAAGGTTCTTCCACCGGAGCGACGATGATGAAGTTGGTGGCACTAAATGGGCGATCCTAATAGCAGGATCTAATGGTTATTGGAATTACAGGCATCAGGTCAGAAAACTTTCACTGAATTAACTTCTTTTTCCTCGTTGACATGATTTTTGAAAATATTGATCATCGTCAACCTCCACTTGAGGTCCTGAAGTCAAACTAGTTTAATTTTTCGGCAATTTTTTTTATCTATCTTATCATTTTACTGTGAATTTGTTTGTTGTTTGAACGGTCTTAAATTTGTTAAAATGTATTGATAATTATTTCAGGCTGATGTTTGTCATGCTTATCAACTCCTAAGGAACGGTGGTTTGAAAGATGAGAATATCGTCGTCTTTATGTACGATGATATAGCTTTCAATGTAGAAAACCCTAGGCCTGGTGTTATCATTAACAATCCTCAGGGACCTGATGTTTATAAGGGAGTTCCAAAGGTTTGCTTTATTTAAAAAAAAGTTGTTGTTTCTAATTTTACATTTTCTGATTATGATCGTTGCCTTGTTGTTGCTCTGTAGGATTATACTGGAATAGATGTTAATGTTAACAACTTTTTTGCGGCTATCCTCGGAAACAAATCTGCAATCACCGGGGGTAGTGGAAAGGTTGTAAATAGTGGCCCTAATGATCATATCTTCATATACTACACTGACCATGGGGGTCCTGGTATTCTTGGTCAGTAATATCAAATTAGCTATTACTTTCGTGTTGCTTTCTGATCATGTCTTAGCTTTGTATCTATTACTTGCATATTCTAGTATGGTCTTCAGTTTGCAATTTGGTACTTGTTTCTAAAGATGCTAATGGTTCCTTTTGTGTTAATACAGGGATGCCCACCTGGCCTTATCTCTTTGCTGATGACTTGATTGATGTTTTAAAGAAAAAACATGCTTTAGGGACCTATAAAAGCTTGGTAAATCGATGTCTTAATAATTATCGATTTTGAATGAGATTTCTTGTTGCTTTTCTGCCGTTCTAAAGTTCTTGTCCACATGTAACTTTGTAGGTATTCTATCTTGAAGCTTGTGAATCAGGAAGTATCTTTGAGGGTCTCCTTCCCGAGGGTTTGAATATCTATGCTACTACAGCATCGAATGCCGAAGAGAATAGCTGGGGAACCTATTGTCCTGGAGAGTACCCAAGTCCTCCCCCAGAATATGATACATGCTTGGGAGACTTATACAGTGTTGCTTGGATGGAGGACAGGTTGGTATTCAAGCATTCTCATTAGATACGTCTTTTCATTTATCCTTGGCAATATTGAATATGCAATCATTTCAGAGTTGAATCTGATTGTCTAGATCTGTTTTCTTCATATTTAAGCAAGTTTTGTAGATATGAACTTCATTTTGTTTCTTGGCTGCACCTTGTTGAACTAAAGTGTTAGTAGACAAATGTAAAAAGTCCGAGGCAAAGTGGGTGTTATACATGTAAATTTGATTCTTTAGTATGATCTTGACTAAATATCTTTCAAAACTGAATCGGCTTTTGTTTTATTTTTGTTGTCCCTTGGTGTGAATCCTAATATCTTGTTTCTGTTGAGCAGTGACGCATATAATTTGCGGACAGAGAGTTTGCACCAGCAATACGAAGTTGTAAGGCTTTTACAAAGTGTTTTTGCATGAACTCTTTTCTTTTCTTTTATCAGGAAAATATAAAGATTTCAATTTCAGTTGTGAGTTATTGATTACTGTTTAGATCGAAAAAGTATGAAGATATATGCAAAAAGAAGGGAGATTTACAATTTCCATTTTTTGGGCTTTTTGCAGGTGAAAAAGAGGACTATCGGTGACAATTACGTTTATGGCTCTCATGTCATGCAATATGGTGATATAGGGCTTAGCAAGGACAGTCTCTTTGCATACTTGGGCACAAATCCGGAAAATGATAACTTCACCTTTGTTGATGAGAACTTCCAACCACCTAAAAAAGCTGTTAACCAGCGTGACGCTGATCTTGTCCATTTTTGGTCCAAGGTTTGTGCCTTGTTTCTTCTTGAGATAAATATATATTAAACACAACACTCCTTCGCATCAATTTCTTTAAAAGGCCTTCGTTTTTATTGATTTCATACATTTGAAAGTTGTCACTATGCTAGTTTTAGAACCTATCTAATTTGGAGCTTTCTCTCCGATCTACTTTACAGTATCGCAAGGCACTCGAGGGCTCTGTTAGGAAGGCTGAAGCCCAGAAGCAATTTGTTGAAGTCATGTCTCATAGAATGCTTGTAGACAACAGTATGAAACTCATCGGAAAACTTTTATTTGGAATAGAAAGAGGCCCGGAAATTTTGAGTGCGGTTCGACCGGCTGGCCAACCACTCGTAGACGACTGGAAATGCCTCAAGAAAATGGTAAAATACTCTCTGATTCTCAGCCGCTCTTGTTTTCTTTTCTCGTGCTAGTTTAAAACACATGTTGTTAATCTAAAACAGGTGAGAACTTTCGAGACTCATTGCGGATCGCTAGCCCAGTATGGGATGAAACACATGCGATCGCTTGCAAACATCTGCAATGCCGGAATTCAGACGGAACAGATGGCCGAGGCCTCGGCACAAGCTTGTGTTAGCATTCCTAACAATCGTTGGAGCTCTGTTCAGAAAGGGTTCACTGCATAACAACACAGTTAGCGTAACCGGCAAAAATATTATCGGCCGAAGCTAGGATTATGGTTATATTTTCGGATTGTGATTTCTTGTATTCCGAATAATCCGAATGCTGCTGCATTTTGATGAATATCTATGTGATTTGCTTATTTTATAATTATGTAGAAGCAACCATGTACCAGAACTCCTAATGTAAATACCGGTAGGATGTGTTGTATCAGAAAATAATGTTTGTATATAACTGATGTATGATGCAATTATCTTATTGTAAATGAAAAAAAAAATACAAATACTTGTTTTAAATATCATTATAATTGCGATCTAAATTGTTTATTTTACTAATTTAAATACAAGGTGAACGAAGATTATCAATTTTATTATACGGCAGTTTAATTGATTAAATTGGTTATATACTAATTAATATTAGAGTTAATTGCTTTACCCATCCTCAAACTATGATCTATCATTCTGAATTGATTTCTAGCCTTTTGAATGTTCCAATTTCATCCTTAAACTATGATCATTTGTTCTCCAAACTTTTAACCATCTCAATTTCATTCCAGACTATTGATATATGCTAATCCCATCACTTGTTACTAAAAAAGTTAGGCTAAACCATGTCATTACAAGTTTGATAAAAATTAAGTTGAACCATGGATAGAACTAATTGCACATTTGGATGGATTTGAGGAAGAAATTGGAAGATTAAAAAATTTTGATTAGAAAGAGGGTTACAATTTAGAGATAAAATTGAAAAAAAATAATTTAAAATGTGATTTATAATTTAAAGATGAAATTAAAAATTTTAAAATTAATTTAAATAAAATGATAATTTAAAAATGTGTACAATTAATTCTTAATATCATACTAATTATAAAATTCAAATCTCAACAATAATCTCTTTTAATAACAAGTCTAAGAAGAAATCTAAAAGGGCAAATTATGCGCTTAGTACCTAAACTCTCAGTTTTGATCTGCTTTAGTATCTAAACTTTTAAAATTCTCAAAATCATACCTAAAGTTTAGTTTTTGTTTTATTTTAGTACTCATGTTCAAAATTTAACGATAAATTTTTATTGTTTTTAAAGTTTAGGTACTAAAACAAATCAAAATTGATAGTTTAGATACTACGCATTAAGTTTTTAACAGTTGGGTACTAAAATGAAATAAAAATTAAATATTAGTTATGATTTTAAAAAAAAATTAAAAATTTAGGTATTAAAATTGATAATTTATATACTAAATACGTAATTTACCCAATCTGAGAGAAAAAACAATTACCGCTGTTTTTCACTGACTCGATGACTTGTGAGTCACGGCTGGATAAGAGCGAATGCTAGTTTTGTAGCCAAAAGAGAGAGAGAGAGAGAGAATTCACGCCTTCACCGCTTGACGTGACTCCGTAAGGTTGGAAGACTTGAAATTTCCTTCACAAGGAAGAATGCAAATGTTTTTTACTTTTTTTTTAAAGAAAAGGAAGAATGCAATTGATTAAGGCATTAAAAAGGTGTTGGTGTTGTCCACCAAAGAGTCCGCATGTCATCGTCAATTTGTGAGAATTTGATGGCTTTGGTTGCTCCGCCGGATCTCGTTATCTAAGAAAATGACGTTATATATTCCCGCCTATACTTGACGGACCAATGAAATCAAAACACATTTCAATTATTTTTACATATGAACATGACTCCTGTGTTTTCTTCTTTGCCTTAAGAAACTGACCATACACTTAAAATGTGACAGAACCCAAGTTTATGGACTGTATTAAAAATGTTACCAATATCCGGGGACCAAATGAAGGAGAATTGTGAGACGATGTTTTATTCTTCACCTCTTTTCCCCATAATTTAGAAGATTTCGAGACCCTGATTTATTTAAAGCCCACAAAAATGGGTTGATGGATTTTTCTTCTTCTTAGTATTACTAATGTGGACTAAACATGACAATGATGTAAATGTGTGACAAAGATGTCCAATTAAAATACAAAGACTAAACTGAAATTTAGAACACCAAGTACGAAAACCAGAATTTAACTATTTACATAAAATAAGGCCAATTGCAGCACCGGATTTCACTAAAACCGACTAAAATCAACAACGAGTCAACATTCAACACTGAGAAATTTACATCGACTTTCTTAACCACACAAGACATCTGTCAAACAAGACAAGAAAACGACATCGATCTTTTCTGTAAGAATTTATCTCCTGGCTATTAATAATAATCTTCATGTTATTTCTCAACGTGGCAAACTGACAATTACATATGGGTCCAAATTTGAGTTTATCTTAATTTAGTTACAATATCCTGAAAGTACTCGAGGGTTTAATCACGTAATCTAGAATTTTGGAATTATGATCTGTTCAACCAACATTCATTATTTTGGCGTCATATCGTATTTTTATAGCTGTAATTGGATTATAATCTAAAGAAAGAGAATTAAAAAATTAAGGGTAAAGTGCATAATTGGTCCCCGATTATAAGGTGATGCTTTTTTGAGTTTCTCGACGATTAAAAGTTACAAAATGATTACTCAATTATAGAATATTGCTTTGTTGAATCATATAACTATTAAAAATTATAAAATGATCATCCGACTATTTAATACATTACAAACTCATCATTTTTCGTTGAAGATTTGATGTCAGTCTGAGATTAATATTAATTTATTGATTTGAGATATGATAAAATTTGATCTCATAATCTAAAAAATATCATATATCAATCAACAAATTAACATCCAGCTCAAGCTGTTATCAATTGTTTAACGAAAAATAATAAGTTTAAAATATAATAAATAATTGAGAGACTATTTTATAATTTTTAATAATCGTGACTCCACAAAACATCTTATAGTAGATGAATAATTTTGTAATTTTTAATAATCTTGAAACTCAACAAAATATCACATTATAGTCAAAAGACTATTTCTGTAATTTATCCAAAAATTAAAGAAACCCAATTAATTAATTAGAGCAAATAGAAAGAATTATGAAAGATATTTTTCAATTTGTACGAGTAATAATAAATACTATTATAATATTTGGTCATATTTACGTTTATAGATGGATTACACTTCACTATTTTTTTATTAAGTTAAATAATTATAAAATAATATTTATTTTAAATACCATCAATCATTTTATAATAAACATTAATTATATTATTATAATTATTAATGTTTAAATTCATGACTTCAAAAAAAAATCTTAATCATTTTTTAAATATTCTCAATTATTATCAAATTATCATCAATTAATTAATGATGAATGCTCAATTAACAGACTACATACACTAATATTAATATTCGAAGACTTCTTATATTTTACTTAATAGACACTAAAAATTTGAAAAGAAACTAGTAAAACCTCTTTAATTTGTTAAGAGGAAATGGAAAGAATTATATAGATATTTCCAAATTCCATGAGATGAATGAATATAAAACTGTTTGGAGGAAGAGAGCGCAAGAAAATGCTAAACATAAAAGGAAAGAAACTAGAAAACAAATGAAATATATATAGTAAAAAATATACTTCACTATACTAATAGAAATGACATCAATCAATGATAATAGTGAAAACAATCCATGTCCAAAACATCGATAATCAATAAATCTGTGCATCAAATAGCATAGCTAACACCTCTAGTAATATAATAACTCCCCACAGATCTACTACTCCGACATCTAAAATACCAAACAAAACTCAAAATATATCACTGAAAAACAGAGAATCATCTCTACACCACACCAACCATATCCCCCGCCAGCACGAGAGATTACATCCTTCAGATCCTGAGAGTTGAGCCGAAAACCAGGGCCGTAGCGGCGGCAGAAACGGCGGCAACAAATGACGGGGAGATAGAGCCAGTTTCAGAGGTGGGACTCGGAGCTGGAGCTTCAGCAGCGATGGCGGAACCCATGAGTGCGCAAACAGCGACGAAAGCAAGAATTAGAGAAGCCTTTGTGAGAGCCATCGTTGATGAGAGTACTTAAACGTTAAACAATAAAATTGAAGGTATTTTTTCCCTGTTGTTGAAGAACAGAGAAAATTTGCAAGGGTTTTTCTGATAGTGAGGGAAGAAGGTGGGTCTGCTATATAAAGAGTGAAAGACGAGAAGGTCGGTCAAGCTGCCCGTATTTCCAGCCTGGGGATTGTTACATAACCGGGCCCACCTTTTTATGAGTTTCCTTAATTTTATTAATTTTGATTATACGCGTGTAAATATACAAGGTCTATTTCTATTTTAGTCCCCTTACTATGTTAAAATATGAGATTTAGTCCTTTTGATTTAATATGGTATAATTTAATATTTTAATTCATTATTAGTATATTTAAATTGGTGATACTATATTTTTTACCTTCAAGTATCGATGTGGATTTTTTATTGTAATTAGATCACATAGAGAAAATCCAATCAACTTGAACACTTAAGGCTTTTTCAAGAGAAAATTCATAGCATTTTTTTGAAAACAACTAAAGGTCTTATTAAATTATACATACTAATAATATCATAAAAGTAAATATATTTAATTAAATTAAAGAAGATTAATAAAAATATATTATTTCAGCATAATGAGCGACTAAAATCGAAATTAGATTAAGGGGCCGTTTGTTTATTGTTGAATGGAGTAATTCAGCACGTGTTTAATTCTCACCTCGGAATAAATACTATATTGAATGAAGACTATGCTAAATAAAACAACAAAACACTGATGAATGATTCAGTATTAAAGTACATTCTGAATCATTAAGCACCCGATATTTTACCATAATACATATTTTTTCACATGTTGTCTTATTAAACAATCATATCTTATAATATAATAAATTAATATAAAGGTAAAAATGAAAATATTCATAATTCAAATTGTACATTCAGAATCATTATTAAACAACATGTTATATTTAGAGTAAATTCATATATAACCTTTAAATCATTCAGATCATTGAATCATTCAACGCTTAATTATTTTATTTTATCAAACCGTCCCTAAATCTTAATTACCTGCCCGATATTTTGTTATAAAGGCGATGTGTGAAATATGGATTTTCTTTTATGGATTTCGAGATTTATGTGGAACATTGAACTACAGAGCGTGTTGTCCACACGCGAATCCAATTATATTCGATAAAGGTTACTGTACCTATCGATGTCTGATATTCACTCGTGTTAACAACGCGCAAAAGATGGAGAACAATAAAAAGAGAAGAGGAAAGGTGAAAACGGGCGGGGTCACCCAGCTTACCCCGGCCGCAATTGAGGAAATAATTCCGCCGGGAAACAACTTCAAAGGTGCGCCGAATCATTGAGGGAGCCAAGTCCACAAACAGACACATGGTGTAGCGGAAAGTAGGCCAACCAAGGGAGAACACGTGGAAGAACAAAAGGCTTCATGTATTTTTTAAAAATATGTTTAAAGCAAAGAGCCAAAGACAAGTGTATTTATACGAAATCCAGAAACTTCCGCTGTGACCTGCAGCTTTTAAAGGTGAAAGGGCAAAGGTGTTTAACTGTGAATTAAAGACACGCGTATGAGTTACTTAACGCTGGTTATTCTTTGTCATCAGTTAATTAAGCCAGCAATTTAGCATTCTTTTTTAATTTGGCGTGTACGTGGTGGGTAGGGTGTATTCAGTTTGATTCGATTTAATTTTTTCAAAAATTGAACTGAATCGAGATAAACGGTTTTTTAAAATTTAAATCGAAATCGAATAGTTAAAAAATTAAAAAAATTAAAACTGATTTTTTTGGTTCGGTTCGATTTATCGGTTTTTCAATGAAAAAATCACTTGAAACTATAATTTTTTTTAAAAAAAATTACCTATTCGGTTCAATATAGAACAAATAAATTCCATATGGAAAACCTGAACCGAATCAAATTAAAAGAATTGATACTTTAAACCGAACCGAAAACTGAACCGTATAATGTCAAACCGAACAAAACAACCGTTTTACTCGGTTCGTGTCAGTTTTTTGATTTTCTCAGTTTCGTTGCTCAGCCTTAGTGGTGGGTTGAGCACGTATTGCGTTAATCTCGGCAATTTTCCAAAAAAAAAATCACCCTAACGATTTTTATTTTCCTGTCAGATACCTATGCAGATTTATTTTTGATATAACACCTTTTATAAAAAGGCACAACTCATTATTGTGTCTTACGCTGATGTGACGTCACGTGTAAAAATCAGGTATTAGTTTTGTAAATATTTTTAAAACTACCTAATATGTAATTAATTTATGTTATGGTGATTTTTGTGTAAAAATGTCAACTTTATTTATTTATTTTTTGTGTGTGAAAAAAAAATTCTACACTAAAATCTTTAAGTATTATTTTACAAATTATTTTATAAATCAATAATTTTTGATTTTTTTGTATGAAATTACACAGTACATATAATCTAGTATATGAAAACTTTGAGGGTAAGTAATTTAAAACATGAATAATTTTATAAAAATATTATAACTAGTATTTCTTTTACAAAATGATGATAATGATGATAAGAAATATTTTATAATTTAAAAAAACTATAAATTTCATATATTTTTAAAAAATTTAGTTACTTTTAAAATTAATTATTTAAAAATATAAAAAATATTAAAATAATTGATTCTTTAGCTTTACATTCTTTTTTTATTATTAATTTTTATTCACTTTTAATTCTTTTTTATTGTATTTTTATTGATTTTTAAATATATGAGTTATAATTCAAATTAATTATTTATTCTATTATTATTCATAAAAAATTATGGTAAAATGTTTCTAAAAGAAAAGTATAAATACATACATGAAAATCTAAAGATTTTCTTTTCTTTTGTGTTACTCTCTAAACTCGTAACAAAATTCAGTAAAAAATAATGTAAAACTAAAAAATATCACCTATATATTTAAAATATTCTTTCTAATATTAATTTTTAAAAATTTAAAATAAATATTAAATTCTAATTTTATTAAAAATAAATAAAAATTATTAACTTTTGTTCAAAAATAATAATTAATGAATAATAATTTATTTTATCCTTCAATTGTAATTAAAAGTTTATTTTAATATTTTTATATTTTTAAAGAATTAATTTTAAAAGTCAATAAAATTTTCAAAAATATATGAAATTTATAATTTTTAAATTATAAAATATTTCTTATCATCATCATTTTGTAAAAGAAATATTAGTTATAAAACTTTTATAAAATTATTCATATTTTAAACTACTTATACTCAAAGTTTTCCTACACTAAATTATACATATTATATAATTTAACGTAAAAATCAAAATTTGTCGAGTTTTAAAATAATTTGTAAAAGAATATTTAAAGATTTTAATGCAGAATGTTTTTTTTGCACACACAAAAAATAAATAAATAAAAGTTGATGTGTTTACGCAAAAATCATCTTAATGAAAATTAATTATATATTTGACACCATTTTAAAAAAGATTTATGAAATTAGCACTTAATTTTTAGATGTGCCGTAAGGCGCGGTGCATGAGCCGCGCCTCGCATAGTGCATAGACTGCGTCTTTCTGTAAAGGGTGTTAGATCAAAAAATAAACATATATAGTTGTCTGACAGGAAATAAAAACCATTAGGATGATTTTTTTGGAAAATTAGCCTTTAACCTCAGCTATTATGCGGAGAAAATTTATTCCCTTCCTAAGGACCAACCCAATGAAAGTACGTATATATTTCATTAATTCACATTATGTATTGTACAAATTTATTATAAATAATTGATTTATTCAATTTAATTCAATTTATTAAATTTTACATCCTAATTTAAAATTTTAATTTCTTTTAGATTTATATCAATTTCGGAATTGAATTATTCTAAATTCAACCTAATTTTACCCTGTCATTTAGGTTTTCCGTCAATTTTACACATATAGAGTTTGGTTTATTCTGAGTTATAATAATTTAAATTGTTAATTTTAATGATCAAATTAAGTTTAAATTTAAATTAATTGAATTAAATTTCCATATTCAAATAAAAATTGTCTGGTATAGATAGAGTCAATAACTAGTTACAATTTTTTTTTCTTGTCCTCACAACAAGCGTGGTCCGGTGAAACAAGTTTTTGGAGAGGAAGAACGCGTGGTCCAGTTGAAACAACACATACGATAGAGAAACTAACGCATTTATATTTATAAACTATGCCAACATCAAGAAGATTTAATGGACAATTTGGTTTTGCAAACTACGAATCAATGGGTTTCAGGACTGTTTTCCCAGTTCCCTCTCATTTCCTTGCCAATTCACCTTCCAGGCGAGTTCGATGGATTCCAAATCCTCTATCCTTGTTGTTTTACTTAAAATGAAGGTTTAATAAGCTTTTAGAATTTCTCAGTTGGGTTAGATTGAGGTGATAGTGTAAGTGTTGTTAGTTAACTACCAAGTTGAATGTGGAGTGCTGCATTGTTTTAATGTTAATTGAAGCTAAGATGGAGGTTTTCTTGCCTAAATGACCACTCCCTATTCTTTGGTGAAGCTCGAGATTCAGTCTGTGTACTTAAAAATTAAAAGTTAAATCGCTTTTTCGATTTAAGTTATAACCTCAAGTGTTGTACCAATACTGTTTTCGATTTAAGCAGGGCAATAGGACAGATACAGAAAGCTCGGAAGGCCCTTGGCATAAGTCACGGGAAATACCCCGAAGAGGAAGAAATCGCCTAGATGACGGGTCTCTGTCTAAAATCAGGTCGGCTGATACATGCTTCAGAGTTGTGGGTTCAATTGACCAGAAAATCGGAGATTGAATCAATGCAAAATATTTGGTATGTCGTTATTTCTTTCTGTTTCCTCTCCTGCATTCTAAGAGCAAGACATTGAAGTTTAAGGTCAGTCTCACGGACAAAGGGTTCATGTCTCTCGAGAGTCCAGTCCCTTTTCTCGATTACTTAGGTCAGATCTCAGCTCTTAAAACTATTCTTCCATATAGTGGCAGTTATTGTGAATGCCTGTGATGCAAGTGGTGGTGAAACTGCGATATTTGTTAATGTGAGGGGGAAAAGTATAAGAAACTTGATCTCTTGTTGCTCTGAAACTGCGATAATTTTACATGAAAATTATCTTCAAGTCTTTACTGGCCATTTTGTTCCTCTGAAACTGCTGCGTTCCCACCTGCAAATTTTAGTATTTAATGTCATCTTTTGTAAGTGAACTGGAAGATTCGGGTCTGTCATACCATATGGGACGACGATAATGGCAGACGTAAGTAATTGCACAACAAAAAGGACACAAAAAAAATTCGAAATGATTTTTAGAAAAACCACATATAACTCACTCTAATGTCAAAATTATAAAGATTTGTAGCTTTTCTTGATACAATAATTATGTAAGGGTTAGATGTGCGGTAAGATCCGAGTTGGGTTCTCTCCTAATTTTATCTCTCGTCTCTGTTTCTCCTAATTTATGTCGTGAATTGAAAGGGACATGAACTTTTCGAATCAAATCAATTTTAGCACTTGTGTATTGCCTTGCAAGTTGAAACTCTGCCGCAGCTAAAGCCAAGCATAAATGATGAAAAACTTGTAACATTTTTGGTAACTCCAAATCTCAGACAAATTACAAAGATAATTAAAATAACAGTGAATCAACGTTCATATGAATGAAGCACAACTAGATTAACTTGTAAATTTTTAAAAAACATGAAGATCAAATTCCATAACATTAAAAGATGAAATACTTGAGTCCTTATGGTTGATAGCATTCCTGCAATGCCAATGCCAATGCCGGTAAACCATAGATTCTAAGCTGTAGAGCAAATAACGGAACCCGTCATTTTCACCATGAAACTCAACTGTGTTGACCAAAAGAGAAATTTTTATCAAGAAAGAAAACCAGAGATCCTAAGCTACACAGAGAACCCGTCCCTGCAGCTCAAAACCAACTGTTCCAAATTATAAAAGAAGGCATAATCTACGAATGCATGCATGCAAATTCGATCAAAGAAACGCAAACCAACAAAACAAAACACACAACATTTTTAAACCCTAAAACTCCACAGTTTTTCTTTCAACTCTTACGATCCCTGGCCTTGTGTAACCTCTTGAGCTTTATTCTGCACATATTGTCCATATTCCTTAGCCTTCTCGGTCATATCTCTTGCCGTAGTCGCGAGCTTATTCTTTGCGTAATCAAGTTGATCAGCCCCTAGCGGACGTTTCCCTTGCACGTAATTGTACATCCACGATAACGACGTTATCGCCGCCACCCCGCACCCACCGGAAAACAAGAACCCAGTTACCCCAACAATATGGTTATCCCCGCCGGGACTAGAACGGGGCTGAAGATAACGATCAACGGCGTTGCCATTATCAAGGCAAGCACCGTACCAGTCAAGGTTAACCCGGCCAAGAATAGCAGAGTCGCACCCAATGCGGAAGCGGTCGTGAACTTTGCTACTTGACGAGACGACGGAGCTGACTCGTAAAGCTTCTGAGTCATGGGCGTATTTTGATCGTTGACGGACATGATGAACGTCTCTGATTTGTTTTGATGGATGGATAAAGAAGGGCAGGGAAAGGGTGTTGGAGAGTGAAAGATGAGATGGAAGTGGGAGGGTGCTGGCGGTGATATAAGGTGGTGGGTGAGAACTGCGAACTGAGGAGAGGGGGTACTTGTCGGACGGTGAGGGGGTCCTTGTGGTGAGTGTATAAAAAATACGTTTCGCTTGTCTTGAAGAGAGTGTTAATGTGGTTGGGGTGTGGCGCGTGTTGGTTTGAGCTACTTTGCATGGTTGTTGGTTTACGTGGAGGCGACACGTGGCTTTATTAGGCCACTCTGGATTTTGGCCTTGTGGGGCCAATGCAGTGGCTTTGGTTCAGTAACGGCTTTCTCGTAAAAAAAAAATAGAGATCTTCACATGGTATTTATTGACCTTAAGAAGACGTATAATAGTGTTTCTCGCGATACGATTTGAAAGACTTTGGAAACGAGATAGATCTCAACTGCTTATATTCGAGCAATTCAAGATATGTAGTGTAGATCTACTACATACGTCAGGAATATAGTTGGCGACACCGAGGCTTTCCCGATGGAAATCGGACTCCATCAGAGGTCATCTCTTAGCCCTTACATATTCGCCTTGATTATGGACGACATCTATTGTGCGACACCAGACGATGTTCCATGGTGTATGTTTTTCGCTGACGACATTGTCCTAGTTGCTGAAATAAAAACTCTGCTAAATAGTAGACTGGCTACCTGGAAGACTGCTTTGGAAGAAAAAGGTCTAAGGATCAGTATTGAAAAGATAGAGTATTTATGTTCAAACTTCAGTGGGAACCAAAACGATGGAGATGTAGAAGTATGCATAGAATGACACGTTTTTCCCTCAAAGGATTGTTTCAAGTACTTAGTGTCTATGATACATAAAGATGGGGGTGTAGATGATGATGTTACACACCGTATAAAGGAGGGATGGTTAAAGTGGAGGGCTGCTACTGGAGTTTTGTGTGATAAGAAGGTTCCTATAAAACTTAAGGAAAAATTTTATAGAATGACAATAAGACCAGCGCTGCTGTATGGATAGAATGTTGGGCAATCAAGAAGGATCACGTAAGGAGGATGGAGGCCGCAGAAATGAGAATGCTTCGATGGTCATGTGGTAGGACTTTGTGGGACATGACACCAAACTCTGCAATTAGGATGTCCTTGGGGGTGGTGTCTGTATCCGAAAAATTGAGGGAGGGAAGACTGCGGTGGTTTGGGCATGTCTTTAGGCGACAACCGTCGGATGCGGTCAGGAGGGTAGAGTCGATTACAATCGACGGTGCCAGAAGGAGAGGACGACCAATGAAGAAGTGGGTAGACTGCTTGAGACATGATTTGAATGATTTATCCTTTACCGTAGACATGACTTCTAATAGAAAAATATGGAGACTTAAGACCAGGGTAGGCGAGTAGTGTGGGTCACAGCCATATGGTGTAGCATATCTGTCTTCTTTTTTATGCATTTGTAGTAATTTCCATGACTCCTATTTTTTATATGTTTTTGTCATTGAAATTTATGAAGGAATAGAACTAAGGTAGCGGAGTAGTGTTGTCTTAGTTTAGGTTTTAACCCATTTGAATTTATTCCTTCTCGTAGCTTGCTATCGCTGACTTCTGTGTATCATTCTCTTCCTGTTTCCTCTTTTTAAATTTAGCCAGGTCTTACGTTTCTCTCTATATGCAGAGATTTATTTGAAGGGTTTAATTCATATTACAGACACGCATATGAAGACTGCATAAGAAGACTGTTCAACTATGTATTTATTTATTTATACATGCATTGTATTTTATCTTTATTTTTATTTTTCTGACTGTCGGAGGTCTTCCACGGAAGTTACTCTCAACCTGGCGTTGGGGGCAGCATACTATCCTACCTCCCCTTATCCCATTACATATGAAAATAGGGTTTTGTTGTTGTTGTTCCTCGTAAAAGGCATTTTCCAGGAAATTTAAATGTCTTTGTTCTAATATTGTACATTTTAATTTTCATATCATTAAAATTTGAATCGAATCAAACTTTTAACTCACATTTGTTTCATATTTCAAACTATTTTTTTTTAATTTTAATATTATTCAAAATAAAAAATATTATTTTGTATACAACCACATCTTTTCATCATGGGCTTATCCTGAAACATTTAAATTTACTTACAGGTGCTTGCATCGTGGCATATGGAGAACGATACCAAGTTTCAACACGCAGATTTATGGACGTCTAGTGATTATCGTCGTCAGAATTTTTTTTATACGGAGGAGGATGCAACTTGACAATTAGGTTATAGTAGGATGATAGTAGGAAGCGTTTGGATTCAATTAAGGATATGTCTACTGAAATGATTAAGTTGTTTACTGGTCTTGTGGGCTCTCCAGATCCTAGAGTAGACTGTCCTAAGGTTGAGCAGTTGAGGGAATTAATTCATTATGAGCTGTCTGCTAGTGCTGATGATGGCCCGGTTAGGGAGGTTTCTAAGCAAGAAATTAAGGATGTCTTGTTTATGCAAGATAATGAAAAGGGCCCTGACCCGGATGGTTACACAGCTTAGTTTTTCAAAGCTGCTTGAGAAATTGTTAAAATGGACTTCATTGTTGCTGTGAGGTTCTTTTTCCAATCCTCTTCTTTGTTGCCTGCTTTTAATGCTAATGCGTTAGTTCTTGTTCGTAAAGTTCCTAGGACTTGCTTGGCGAAAAAGTTTAGACCAATTTCTTATTGCTCTGTTGTTTATAAAACAATTACCAAGATCTTGGTTGCGAGACTTCTTGTTTACTTTCCTGAAATGACCACTCTAAATCAGTCTGCATTTATAAGGGGAGGAGCATTGTTGATAATACTTTATTAACTCAAGAATTTGTAAGAGGTTACTCTAGGAAGTCTATGTCTTTTAGATGCACTATTAAAGTTGATTTGTAAAATACATTTGACTCAATTGATTGGAGATTCATTCTTTTTGTTCTTGAGGCTATGGGGTTACCCTCTATTTTTAGGAGATGGACTGAATTTTCACTAATACTTCTCGATTCTCAATCTCTTTTAATGGCACTGGTGGGTTTTTTTCAAGGGTGCTACGAGTGTGAGGCAAGGGGATCTCTTGTGATAGGGAAGCGGTGGCGGATTGATGAACGTTGCTCTTGTTGAAGAATCAAACCTAGAAAGCTCTAGACTCGATGAAGAACAAAGGTGATGAATATGGGAAGGTGGCGGCAGTCGCTAGGATTGTTTAGGGTTTCTTTTATGTGCTGGAATCAAGACAACACGATAAGAATAAAATAAACAAAAGATAAATAAATGAAAGATGAAATAAGATAATAAAAAAATCAAAAGATCTCCCTTATGAAGGTGAACGGTAAAGATGATTGATGGTGCGGATGGATTTGTGGAAAAATAGATGGATAAGTGTCCTATCGAGCCCTCCTAGTCGCAATGAAAAGGCAAACACGATAAATGGCTCTAACCAACCCTCCTAGTCGCAATGAAAAGGCAAACACGATAAATGGCTCTAACCAACCCTCCTAGTCGCGATGAAAAGGCAAATTGGAGTGTGAAGATTAATCTCCCTCACAAGAACTTGAAAGAACTCCAGGAGAAGAAGCTTCGAAGGCACAAGGCAATCAGCACTTGCAAAAACGAACTCTCGTTGTATTATTAATCAAAGAAATCTGATTTACAAAGTTGAATGAAGCCTCCTTTATATAGGGGCTGAATTCTAAAGGTCCTAAATAACTAAAGAATAAAATATTAATAAACTAAACATGTTTTAACTCTAATTCCTAATAAAATAATAATAACTAAAAATATTGTTTTAACCCAACCTTAATTCCTAATAAAATAATAAATCTGATCCTAAAAGATAATTAATCATCCTATATTAAATTATATTACAAATAATCAATATAAATATTGAAAATTCGTAATATTTACAAAATAACGTATTAATCCCGTATAGGATTTCCTGCATGCACCGTCTTCAGTAAAATGACCATATCTTGAGTTCCCGATATCGGATTGATGCGATTCAAGAACCGTTGGAAAGATAAGAGACAGACGGTTGTATCTACAGAAGACATGTCGACCGGATAACAACTGGATCCCCTTAAAAAAGTTGTTTCAAATCCGATGCTATTAGACCCTTCCGGATGAATGCTTGAACTACGATTTGAAGCTTGTCTTTAAGAAGTTTGGTCCGGCCTCGTGTGATAGGGCCAAGTGGTATAGTAAATTCATCATCCTTAGCTTTAGGGCATGTGGTGCATGTATCATCTCCCCCTTCCTTAAAAGGATTCGTCCTCGAATCTGAAATATCAAAAGGAGATAAGTCAGAAACATTAAAGGATGCACTCACGTTATACTCACCGGGAAGATCAATGCGGTAGGCGTTGTCATTGATTCGTTCAAGAACTTGGAATGGGCCATCGCCTCGTGGGTCTAGCTTGGATTTCCTTTGTGTCGGGAACCTTTCTTTTCTCATGTGAACCCATACCCAATCTCCTGGTTCAAAGGTGACATGTCGTCGGCCCTTGTTAACTCGGTTTGCGATTACCTCGTAGGTTTTCTCCATCTTGAGTTTGGCTTTGGCGTGAATGTCTTTGACAAGGGCATCCTTCTTTTCACCATCTAAACTGGCAACCTGATCTAAAGGTAAGGGAATAAGATCCAAAGTAGTTAGTGGGTTAAAACCATAAACTATTTCGAATGGAGAATAACCTGTTGTGGAGTGAATGGATCGATTATAAGCAAACTCAACAAAAGGTAAACATTCTTCCCAATTACGGGTATTCTTACCTACCACAGTTCTTAGCAAAGATCCTAGAATCCGATTTATTACTTTGGTTTGTCCATCGGTTTGAGGATGACAAGAAGTGGAATAGAGAAGTTTTGTGCCAATCTTACCCCATAATACCTTCCAAAAGTGGCTTATGAACTTAGTGTCACGATCGGACACAATGGTGCGAGGAATGCCATGAAGGCGGACTATTTCTCGAAAGAATAAATTAGCAATATGTGTGGCATCGTCCGTTTTATGGAAAGGAATGAAGTGTGCCATCTTTGAGAATCTGTCCACAACCACAAAAATATTATCTCGTCCTTTCTTAGTGCGGGGTAAGCCAAGTATAAAATCCATCGATAAATCGATCCAAGGAGAAGAATAAATTGGTAAAGGCGTATACAAACCATTAGGATTTACCTTTGACTTTGCTTGTTTGCACGTGATGCATGATGCACAAATCTTTTCCACTGTTTTACGCATGTGCGGCCAAAAGAAGTGTTCCATGACCATATCAAGTGTTTTGTGAATATCGAAGTGTCCCATAAGTCCTCCGGCATGTGTCTCGTGAACCAAGAATTCTCGCAAAGAGCTTTGTGGTATACACAACATGTTCATGCGAAAAAGAAAGCCATCTACAAGATAAAACTTGTTAAAAGCACCTTTTACACATTGTTTATAAATCTCAGAAAAATCTGGATCGTTAGGATAAAGTTCTTTGATATGTGCAAAACCCAGAACAGTAGCATGCATTCGAGTGATAAGTGTGTATCGTCGGGATAATGCATCAGCTACGATGTTATCTTTCCCTTGTTTGTATTTGATGATGTAAGGAAAAGATTCAATGAACTCAACCCATCGAGCATATCGTTTGTTTAACTTACCTTGTCCATTTAACCATTTGAGTGATTCATGGTCCGTGTGAATGACAAACTCTTTAGGGAGAAGATAGTGTTGCCACACTTCGAGTGCTCGGACGAGTGCAAGAAGTTCCTTGTCGTAGGTAGAGTAGTTCAATTGTGCACCTTTTAACTTCTCACTAAAGTAAGCGATAGGTTGTCTTTCTTGCATGAGGACGGCACCAATGCCTATGCCTGAAGCATCACATTCTAGCTCAAAGGTGTTGGAAAAATTGGGAAGACGAAGAATAGGGGCAGAACATAACTTATCTTTAAGAAGTTCAAAAGCTTTTTGTTGTAGTGGTCCCCATTTGAATTCAACTGACTTTTTGATGATCTCGGTTAATGGTGCAGCAATGGTTGAGAAATCTTTGACAAAGCGACGGTAGAAACTTGTCAAACCATGAAAAGATCTTACCTCGGTGATGGAAGTAGGCGTGGGCCATTCTTGAATTGCCTTGACCTTCTCTTTATCTACATGAATACCCTGTACACTAACTATAAAGCCTAAAAACATAAGCTTATCACTGCAAAACACACACTTATCCATGTTAACATATAAATGTTCTCGTCGAAGAACTTCGAGAACCATTTGAACGTGAATGACATGAGAATCAAAAGAAGATGAGTATATAAGAATGTCATCAAAGTAAACGACAACAAATTTACCTATAAACTCCTTAAGAACGTGATTCATTAATCTCATGAAGGTGCTTGGAGCGTTTGTGAGTCCAAAGGGCATAACAAGCCATTCATACAAGCCGAACTTTGTCTTGAATGTTGTTTTCCATTCGTCACCTTCTTTCATTCGAATTTGATGGTAACCACTCTTCAAGTCAATTTTGGTGAAGATACTTGCACCATGTAGTTCATCCAACATATCATCTAGGCGTGGAATAGGATGCCTATACTTGATTGTTATCCGATTGATAGGTCGACAATCTACACACATTCAGAATGTGCCATCTTTCTTTGGAACTAGAATGACGGGAACTGCACAAGGACTAAGACTCTCACGGATGTGTCTTTTTTATAATAATGAATCTATTTGTCGTTCCAATTCCTTCGTTTCCTCAGGATTGCATCGGTAAGCGGGGCGGTTTGGTATGGTTGATCCAGGGATGAATTCGATTTGATGTTCGATTCCTCTTGTAGGTGGTAAATCATCCGGTGGGTTGCTTAAGACATCTTGAAACTCCTGTAATAGAGAAGAAAACACACTAGGCAAATATGTGATGTTAGTGATAGTTGATAAAATGGAGTCCTTGAAACGGACTAGAATGCACGGCCTATTTTGAAAAAGGGTATCTCTCATGTTTTTTGCACTCGCATAAATGTTTTGAGACACTCTTTTATTTTCACATTGAGGTTCACTCACCACCCGTGGGTCATTTGTTTGGCTTTTATCGGTTGTGACCTCTTTTGCCTTTTATTTCAAATTCCCTGTTTCCTTGAGAATTCGTTGTTGATCTATGAGAATCTCTTTGGGGGGTAGGGGGTTAAGTCGGAACGGTTTACCTTTTATTAGAATTGTGTAAATATTCTTTCGACCATAATATGTGACGTCATTGTCGTATTGCCAAGGTCGTCCTAAGAGAATGTGGGATGCTTGCATCGGAATTACATCACACCATACGTCATCACAATACTTTCCCATCTTGATATTAACGAGGCATTGTTTAACCACCTTCATCTTGGCACTCTCATTAAGCCATTGTAAGCAATAAGGTTTCGGATGTCGTTGGCAAGGAAGTTTGAGTGATTCAACAACATTGGAGCTAATGACGTTGACACAACTACCATTATCAATGATGATGGAGATTGGTTGTTCCTTGATTAGGCAGCGTGTGTGGAAGATGTTGGAACGTTGTATGTCAGACTCGTTGGATGCTTGGATGTTCAATGTATGACGGATCACCAAGATTGTGCCATTGTACTCATCGCTTCCATAGTCATCACTGTCTTCTTTGGCTTCGGCATGTGCTGGAATGTCGGCGAGGTCGTCATCAGAGTCAGAATTGTAAGATCCATCACCTAGTATGGTTAAGGTCCTCGTGTTTGGACAATTACGGCTGATATGGCCTCTTCCTAAGCATTTAAAACACTTGATGTCTCTTGCTCGGGTGTCATCTTTAGGGGCTGGAAGTGTCTCATTCTTCGCTGGTCGTTGTTTTTCTTTGTCGAGTTTGTCATCTCTCGACTTTTTTTGAGAAGATGGAGTAGAAGATGAGGAAGGATTTGAAGTATTACCTTGGTAAGAGAATGAAGTACCTTGGTAATGTTCTCTGAATCGGAATCTCCTTTGTATTTGTGCTTCGATTGTCATTGCTTTCTTTAGTGTATCTTCAAGGTTTTCGTACCCATGGAGATCAAGAAGATCAGTGATGTTTGAGTTTAAGCCAACGACGAATCTTGACATGGTGTCCTCTTCTTCTTCAGTTATGTTAGCCCTATTGAGTAAGGACTGCATCTCCTTGTAGTAATCTTCAACTGAACTTCTACCTTGTCGAAGTCGGTGTAGTCGTTGTTTAACTTCTCGTGTATAATGTGTCGGTAGAAATCGGTTCCTCATGGCATGTTTGAGTTCGGTCCAAGACGTGATTGGTTGAATTTGGTAGTTGTCGATCTTTTTCCTTGTTTGCATCCACCAAGTGTGAGCATATCCTTCGAATTCCAAGGTGATGAGGGGAACTTGTTCAGCTTGGGGGCAGTCATGGTATGCGAACAAGAGATCAACTTTTCCTTCCCAATCGATGTACTTGTCTGGGTCGTAGTCTCCTTTAAAAGACGGGATCGTAAACTTTGGTTTTGCAAAGAGTTCGGGTGTTTGAAAACGTGGTTGTTCTCGCCTGGGGGCCAAAAGTTCAGCATTGTTTGGCCTTGGATTCTGGTTTGGTTGATCCAGTTGTAGTTCTTGCCGTTCTCTCAAGGCATTGTTAAGTTGATCAAATTGAGTTGTGAGTCGTTCAAGTGCGGCTAAGATAGCCGTAAGTGTCTCATTGTTATTGTCGCCCATCCTGCAATTATAACACTCAAAAGAAGATTTTAAAGTAGAATAAAATAAAATAAATTCAACAAAGCAAGAAACCTCACAAGTCACTCCAAGAAAGTAACACAACGAGAGGCAAGTAAGCCGATCTTGTACTCTTTAAAACTCACTTTACCAAGTAGTCTTTCACAGTTCGTATCGGAGTTTGATTACTAGCAAAGGCGATAAGAAAAACCTAAAAGCTCTAAGAGGCCAAACAAAAGTTAGACTCCAAGAGAACGAGAATGCAAAGAAGGAATAAGTATGTAAACTCTTTAGTCCTACTAACACAAAGAAGATAATGTGTTAGATAATGCAAAAAGAACAATAACAAGGAAAAACAAAAGAACCTAAAGCACTAAGAGTCAAAGAAAAAGGGACCAAACCAGAAAACCTAGAAAACGCTGGATCAACTTGAGCAACGTTTTTGAGGGGGTTACCGGTGTCCAAAAATTCTGAAAAATTTCTTGAATGTCTTTCGATGCGTCAAGAAACCACCTGTAAAATTTCAGAACCAAATACCTTCAGTAGTATCCAGTAGACTCTGTTGAACGGTGAGTCCTCAAACAATCTGTTTTTCTTGATCACTTTTTTTGAAGTTGTTCTTGATCTCCAAAAATTCTGATATTTTGTGTGAATGATCTCTAATATATGAAGTTTCAATATGGAAATTTTCAAGAAATTCGACAAGATTCTAAACCGAATCTGCCGATGAAACTTGAATGATGTATTTGAAGGCTCCAATGAACTTCGATTGGGGTGAAATTTGGACTGGGGATTACTCTTAGAATGAATATAATATATGGATAAAATCAGCCCTAAATACCTTCGTTTGCAATTTTTTGAAATTTTGGCTTTTTTGGCTTTTTTTTCTCGTTTTTTTGTCTTTTTTTTGCCTTTTTTTTTGCCTTTTTTTGTTTTTTTGAAGAAAAAAATAGTAAACTAACAAGAAGGATTTAAATTTAAATTAAAATTAAATAAAAAGAAGCTGAAACGCTGAATCGTTTATGAACTAGCTCCGTTGGGGTACCTTGACGGTTTTGTGTGCAAGAACAAGCAAGATTGCTTGTTTCTCTCCAAGAATCGGCCCAAATCTGATACCAATTGATAGGGAAGCGTTGGCGGATTGGTGAACGTTGCTCTTGTTGAAGAATCAAACCTAGAAAGCTCTAGACTCGATGAAGAACAAAGGTGATGAATATGGGAAGATGGCGGCAGTTGCTAGGATTGTTTAGGGTTTCTTTTATGTGCTGGAATCAAGACAACACGATAAGAATAAAATAAACAAAAGATAAATAAATGAAAGATGAAATAAGATAATAAAGAAATCAAAAGATCTCCCTTATGAAGGTGAACGGTAAAGATGATTGGTGGTGCGGATGGATTTGTGGAAAAATAGATGGATAAGTGTCCTATCGAGCCCTCCTAGTCGCAATGAAAAGGCAAACACGATAAATGGCTCTAACCAACCCTCCTAGTCGCGATGAAAAGGCAAATTGGAGTGTGAAGATTAATCTCCCTCACAAGAACTTGAAAGAACTCCAGGAGAAGAAGCTTCGAAGGCACAAGGCAATCAACACTTGCAAAAACGAACTCTCGTTGTATTATTAATCAAAGAAATCTGATTTACAAAGTTGAATGAAGTCTCCTTTATATAGGGGCTGAATTCTAAAGGTCGTAAATAACTAAAGAATAAAATATTAATAAACTAAACATGTTTTAACTCTAATTCCTAATAAAATAATAATAACTAAAAATATTGTTTTAACCCAAACTTAATTCCTAATAAAATAATAAATCTGATCCTAAAAGATAATTAATCATCTTATATTAAATTATATTACAAATAATCAATATAAATATTGAAAATTCGTAATATTTACAAAATAACGTATTAATCCCGTATAGGATTTCCTGTATGCACCGTCTTCAGTAAAATGACCATATCTTGAGTTCCCGATATCGGATTGATGCGATTCAAGAACCGTTGGAAAGATAAGAGACAGACAGTTGTATCTCCAGAAGACATGTCAACCGGATAACAACTGGATCCCCTTCAAAAAGTTGTTGCAAATCCGCTGCTATTAGACCCTTCCGGATGAATACTTGAACTGCAATTTGAAGCTTGTCTTTAAGACGTTTGGTCCGGCCTCGTGTGATAGGGCCAAGTGGTATAGTAAATTCATCATCCTTAGCTTTAGGGGATCTCTTGTCCCCTTACCTCTTTGTTTTTGTTATGAATATTCTTTCTCATTTGCTTAATGTTGCTGCCCAAAATGGTGTATTTAGATTTTATCCTAAGTGTAGAATGATTCCCCTTACTTATCTTTGCTTCGCGGGTGACTTGTTTATTTTCTGCCATGGTTCAATTGATTTTGTTATGGGCGTCTTTAGTGTTCTTGATATTTTTTACAAAATGTATGGGCTGAATCTTAATACTAGTAAGACAGAGTTCTTTTCTTCTAATGTTGGGAGCAATGTCTTTAGTAAAATACAAAGCATGATAGGTTTTAAGCATGGCTGGCTACCTGTGAGGTATTTGGGTATACCACTGGTAACTAGAAAGTTTGCCGAGAAATACTGTTATCCCTTGATTGTTAAGATTAGAGAGAAACTTGTGTTTGATCGAGAAAAGTTTTCAACTATAGCAACAGGCTGCAACTTATTAGAGCTGTTCTATTTGGCATTTCTAACTTCTGGTGCAGACAAGTTATTCTTCATAAGGGGGTTATTATAGGGATCAAGCAGATGTGTATTTGTTTCTTCTGGAAGGGTCAATATGATCCTACCCAAGGTGGTGCTTGAATTGGTTGGCAGCAAATTTGCTCGTTAAAAGTCGAGGGGCTAGGGCTTAGGGATTTACTGTGTTGGAATCGTACCTGTAGTTTTCAACTCATTAAATGTATCATTGCTGGGGAAGACACTTTTTGGGTGGCATGTATCAACATGTATTTTTAAAAGTGTTGATCATTGGAAGGTTGAGAGTCGGTCTCATTTTAGTTGGACCTTGAGGAGACCGCTGAAGATGAGAGATGAGGCTAGAGTTTTTTTTGGAGGTAGTGTGAGTTGGGCGATGGTTTCTAATAGGTGGATTTGGGATAGTATTAGAAGCAAGAGGCGTACGGTGCAATGGCGTAGGGTTGTTTGGTTTCACCTCCATATTCCTAAGCACTCGATTATGGCTTGGATGATCATCTTGGATAGGGTTCCTACCAAGGAGAGACTTGCAAGAATGGGGGTTGACAATGGATGGAATATGTAATCTGTGTGGGGTTCATGTTGAGACTCGGGATTAACTTTTCATGGAATGCCAGTTCTTTTGTGAAATTTGGACCAGGATCTTGCAGCTTTGTGGTCTGCAGTAAAACATTACTGATTGGAGCAGTGCTTTGCAATGGATTGTTGAAAAACTCAAAGGTAAGTAGCTTATAGTTTGTATCCTTAAATTGGCTTGGGTGGTGTTTTTGTATTTTGTATAGGAAGAACGTAACTTTAGGCAGCTTCGAGGATTTTAGATCTATTGAGAAAATTGTTGAATGTGTTAGGGGGATTGTGAAAATTCATTTGCATGTTTGTTCCATCGTTAGGCTTGATGGGGGTGAAGTTTGTTTTATGTAATAGGTGGGGAATTTGATTTGGATCTACTTAACTCTGTCTGTTGTAGCAGCTTTGCTGCTTCTTTAGATTAATCTACAATTGAATTATCCAAAAAAAAAAAAAACTTGACAATCAGCTTAAATGCTGAAGAAAACAGCATGGATTAAATTTCAAATTTACTAAATATTATGGAATCTACACCGGAGATCGAAACCATTTAGAGTGAAGAAAGCAGCACAAAAAGAAGACGCACCAACATATTGATGAACCAAGGCATCAGTGAACGACCTCGTGTACAAGAATCTGCTGCCGGAATGCAAACCTTCCGCCAAACGAAAATGAGATGATGAAGAAGAAGATTAACAGAACCGGGAAGAGTGAAACGAGTAGTTGGAAGTTGATGGTGTAGTTATATAATCGGGCCTTGTAATCAGCATATCGAGAGAGACAAAGCAAGAGAATGACGATCCCAAATATGGTAAGCAAGGGGAGAGGCGGTGCTGAAACGGAAGACAGGCTCTGGCTTGTCCACCCTTGTTTCCACTGAAGACCCCTTCGTTTAGGATACAACCACTCCATTCCTCTGCTTGGTGGCTGGGATGGATAATCAGTATATGTACTTCATAGGTTTTGTTTTGGCATAAATTCTTTGAGTGTGAATTAATGCCTTCTCAACAGCTTGCCTTGTTTTGTTTTTTTTCCCATTAGATTTAGGGACACTCAAGTGTCTGATACCAAATTATATTTTGTTTTAAAGGTGTTCGGAATTGTCAGTTTTTATACCCTACAAATAAAGAGCACTGCCATTGTAATGGAAACAACTTCAAGGCCTATTGAACTTTCATCTGCATACAGATGCTTGTGTCGTGGCATATGAAGAACGATACCAAGCTTCAACATGAAGAATATGGACGTCTAGTGATAATCCTTGTCAGCAGTTTCTATGTTTCTTGTGTTTCCAACATCGTAGAAAAGAAAACATAGCACCAAGTAAACTCCTCCAATTTTGATTAGTACTTAAAAACCAAGCTCAATTAACTCAAAATTCAAATCTGACACGATCTAATTTGATCTTGAAAAGTCGGCAACTCAAAATAAACTTGAACCAAGTAGAACAAATAACACAAATGACAAAAGCTCAAACGGGCAGAAATTCGAATTGATCTAAATCTGTGCTGACCTTACCCAAAAAAACATGAACCTCAAACCTAAAATTAAACTTCACCCTAAACTGACCCCAATATTATAAAATTTAAATTAATTCGACCCAAAGCTGACCCGGATATTATAAAATTTAAATCAATTCGAGTCAAACCTGAACCAAGTATTATGAAATTTAAATTAATTTGACCCAAAACTAGCCCAATACAAGCGGTTAACAAGTACAACAAAAGTTAATTACAAGAAATACAAATATTGTGTAGGCAGATCACACATTTCCAGATCCGTGTAAGAAAACTATGAAGTTCTCAAAGTCAAAGCACCACCACCAAAATTTCAAACTACTAAGTAATGCATACAACTACAGAAATTGAGGGACCGAGTTACTATTCAATTGATTATTTAAGGATAGTAGAGTCAAGAGTGCTATCTCTCTAAGTGATGCCAAATTTGACTGACCATAAAAGATGGGAGGGGGAACTTTCATGGCATACAAGGATTGTCTTCGGTCACCGATATTCCGTCTTTGCAATTTTCCACATCCAACAAACCATTTACTGACACACAAAGATAGTCTTCGGTCACATATGTTCTGTCTTGGCAATTTTCCCTATCCAAAATGTCAGTTGTTGGTTGTTTCTTCCTTGGATTTGGCAATATCTCGGGGGTTCAGGAAGCTAGGCTGGTTGGTTGAAGAGAGCAGTCTCGCCCACATCCTATCGGTAATGACGACCTTGTTCTGCTTCTCGGTGATGCACTGCATGTTAAAGTAAAACCGAAGATATTAACTGTAAGCCTTTTTGTAAAATCATGAGAAAAATATCTTTTGATTCTCATAAATTCAGTCAGGGAAGTGTTTGAATATTGGTGGGAGACAAAATGCAGCTATCTATTATATGACAATCCTTTCAGAAGTAAAATCAAAAGACAAAAACCCAATGACTAAACCTATATACATATGCCACTTCCATGCAACTGGAACTGTCTATTGGGCGGCAGGGTTGGTTTTAGGTCAGGGAGTCAGACCAATCTAGATTGATAATTATGATCAAATCGAGCTGGTTCAAGTTCTTATTTAGTTTCCGGGATTGTGTCAAAATTGATAGGTCTACCATGCAACCTACAACAGTTCTTTCTTTCCCATTCTTGTATTTAGCTTGTGTTATAGGTTTCTGTCTCAAAGCAACGCCAGAATAACAAACAGAAATTGGAGTTGACAGTATTCAAGGTCGATGTGTTCAGCGGACATTTGGACAATAACTTTTAACTACGTTTACAAACAGAGAAGTTATGAAAGGGTGTTGTGGAACTTACATTAAACGGAATGTAAGCATGTCCGCCATTGACAGGGCCAACAGTGAAGCCTGTATACCCAGCCATTGCTCCATGTACGGCACTATGAGCAAGTAGGGTGCAGTAGACATTATCAGAAGCAATGCTAGGAATAGCCCGAATCATGTACATAGGATCTGAAAGCCAAAATTTTGATGTCAAATATTGTGCTCATTACTAAAAGGTTGAATTTGGTAGGGGAAAAGTAAATAAAGAGAGAGATATTAACCTATATATTTAAGATTAATGGGCATCTTTTTTGCAAAATGGTCCTACACAAAGTGATAATAGACGGTTAAAGATTTCAGTGTAGATGTTAAATAGACATCTAGTCAGTAGCCATGTATTAATTGAAGTTTATACCTTTATCCTGTGAGAGATCCACAGCCCGACATCTTGAAGAAGCTTGTTTGCAGAAGCATCTTGCTGGTCCAAGGACTGCAAGCTCTCTGAAAGAAGATCCTGTCCTGCTCCTTCAGCTATAACAATAACCATATGTCCATTTTCTTTGAGTCGTTTTTTGATATATTCATAAAGTCCACCACTTCCTTCAAGATAGAAGGGTGACTCCGGAATCAAGCAACAATCAACATCACGGCTGGCAAGAGTAGCATACATTGCAATGAAACCTGCAGCAGCGGTTAAGTAAGATAAATAAAGAAGGGATCCAAAAACACCGATTCCACAAAAGCTAGACACTAGGCGGTAGCAATTACGTAATTGCAAAGAGTCAATCTATTTGATCATAACTAAGCATACCACTATAGCGCCCCATTAGCTTCACAAGTCCAATGCCATTCTCAATACTTGTAGCTTCAACATGTGCTGCATTAATGGCACGTTGGGCCTCCTCTACCACCGTATCAAAACCAAATGATTTGTCAATAACCTGAACCAAAATCAGCAACCCAGCACAATGCCTTCTCATGGATTGATCAACAAGTCTTTCAAGTGGTGACAATAACAACATTTATAGAGAATTACAACTTTGAAGATGAGAAATACCGGCATATCATTATCAATAGTTTTCGGAATTCCAGCAACAGCTACTTTGAGGCCACGTCGCCTAATTTCCTAACAAGATCATTAAACATAAGTGAATTACAATTAGTTGCATTGTTTGGTATTCAAATTAATGCCAATAATTGCATAGAGGGATTGTGGCAGTACTTAGATTCATCCTCACTAACTCTTGTTTATATTGATCAACCACTATGCAACATATTTCTTATTTGACACTTAAAAGAAATAAGAAATGGCCAAATGCTAATACCTCAAAAATTACTGCTGCTCCTCTCTGTGTCCCGTCACCTCCAATTATATAAACCTGAACCGCTAAATGAGACAATTAGAAGCTATGCAGTAGCAGCCATTTGAAAAAGTGTTTGATGCATAAATTCAAACAAACAGAGAGGAGGCTCAGACAGAAACCTCTACCCATGCACCTCAATGTACCTGATTGATTCCACGATCCTGAATGCTGCCAACAATCTTGGATTTGACATGACCCCCTCTTGATGTCCCAAGTATTGTACCACCGCGTTTATGGATATCGTTGACAAACTTGGGCGTTAAGGTGATTGTGTTCTTTGCATAAAATCCCCTATATCCTCCCTAAAGGTGTCCCAAGTATATGTTGAAGGTAAAGTTACCAAGTGATGGTGTTTATCATACAGATCAGAAACCAAGTAATGGAATAGTATTAAAACATAGGGTTACTTACATCTATTCCAAGAACTTTTCGGACACCATACATGTGATAGAGGCCACAAACAATTTCTCTGATCACTGTGTTGAGCCCGGGGCATAAACCACCGCATGTTACAATGCATGCATGCACTTCATCTGATCGAAAATACACCTGATGAGTGTAACAACTGCCAGTCAGTGAACTCTCTATAGCTTATCATTTCGTAACTTCGACCCAATACCATGGGGACAAGGTGAGAATTTTACCCTTTGGCGAGGTCCTGCACGTCGAAAATGCACCCCTCTTGGACCGTCCTTGTGAACAACAATCTGTAATAAAACTAGTGTATCACATAACCCGTATTAGTTAAGAAGTATATCGGCAAGGATTTATAACTTGGATTGCAATACAAAAAATGATAAAACAATATTAAAGGTTTTAAGTTAGAATGTATGAAGAAAGTTTCCATGGAGGAAGTATACAACAGATTATTGTGACATTTCGTGTTTAGAACTCAGTCATCTGCAAGTATTAGAGTAGCATGGAACCTTTGGAATCAGTTTATCCATTTCTGGAATGTGTCTACAGTCCTCCCCAAGGAATTATATAACCTATTGTCAGCCTGGAAGTATCTAGTTCCGGATTCAAGTATTTGGCCTTTTATTCCAGGTGTTACGGTTTGGTCAATCTGGAAATTTAGAGATTCTGTTGTTTTTGAGAAAGGGTCTGTTGATGCTGCACACCTCTTTTTCCTTTCGAGATTTCGCCTTGCATCCTGGTTTTCAGCTAAGTACCCTCATTCTATGATTGCTATAGACTCCTTGATTGGTGACCCATCGCTAACAGACTCCTATACTGTTTCGAGGAGGTTAAATCAATCCTTAGTGGCATCGTGGTCCTGGTCACCTCCACCGGCTGGTTTCCTAAAGATGAACGTGGAGCGGTGAATAGGGATTGGAATAAGGGTGCCACTGGGAGTTTGTTAAGGGACTCAAGTGGTAGGGTAATCGAATCTTTCTCAGAACCCATTGGACCAGGCCCTCCGGCTTTGGCTGAACTTAATGCAGTCAAAGCTGGTCTCTCTCTTATATCGAGTTCGAACTGGTGCGAGAAGGGGAGGTTGATATTGGAATGTGACAGCAGGAACGTTGAAGAGTGGATTAAGAATCTTTGGGTGTGCCTTCCTCTTTATGAATCAATTGTTAATGAGGTTGATTTAGCAGTTAATAGGGTTGGAATACTTCTAAGGGTCATTAATAGGCGCAAATTGGGTAGCGGATGAATTAGCTAAAAGGGGACAGGGTAACTATAGGGGAGTTTTGTGATGTATCCTGATTTGTAATAGGTTATGGTTGTAAAGGTTTTGATAAATTGGTGTCTGTAATTTTCGGGTAATTTTAGTCCTATTATTAATAAAACTATGAATTACTCTTATCCTCCTACCACTTTTTGCCTAATACCTTTTTTGGTGTTCGGTAATTATGACGAGAGTTTTTAACGGGACTTTCAATTCTTAATAAAAAAAACTGCAACTATTAGGGTCTTATGACACTGTCATAGTAGTCATCTGGTGTACATAATACATTCATATATTCTTCATTATTTTTGTGTGTATAGTAGGTATGGTCTTGTATCTTGTAAATTCTAATCTTTGAATCAAAAAAAAAGTTATTCTTACTTGACCCTGCCCCGCATCAAGAAAATGCAAGTCTTAGACAACAAAGTATAACTTCAATTAATTTTTGCATAAAACGTAAAACCCAAGCAAGTAAACAAGTATTGACCTTCTTAGTGACAGTATCATCTGCATTAACAAAATATTGCCTGCGATTAAAACGCCATACCACCATTAATGGTTTAACCACAATCCAAAACCAATGAATTATCTGAAGAAAATTTTCAGGTTTACTTTTACTCACTTGACCACTGAATAAGCTGGATTGTCTTGTAATGGGTTGGGATAGCTCTGCCACACAAAGATATACCAATAAAACAAAATGCTACATACATATATATATGTAAAAATGTAAATATAAACAGAGTAACAAAAGGAAAGGAAGTGAAAAGGAAAATCAGTAACCTAGAGATATCGAAATGAAAAAACAAATAATAATAATAAAAAAGAAATATGAGCTCCCGGCAATAAAAAAAAAGCAATGAAATCCAAAGTTGATGAAATTACTATCCCTAAAAAAGGCTTAATATAAAATTAAGTTACTAAATTATACTCAAAATTAACGGTATCTAAAGAATTTTTTATTAAAAATAAATGCCTAAAAATATAACTATTTTTTAACTATATAACCTAAAAATATAACATAAAAACTTTTATACAATTATTTTTAATGAAAAATTATTTAGACACTAAAACGTATTTCGAGTCACTCTTTGCTCTTGTTTGTGTATTAAGCCAAAGAAAAATCTCAACAAGGCGCACCTCATCTCCCTCTTGATCTAAAGTGAAAGACAAACCAATAACTTAAAGGTACTAAAATTAAAATTGAGCTCTCGCCTCTCAGCAGTGATCAAGTATCTATCTCTACACAAAAATCTCAACAATCTGCAACTCGTTTCTCTCTGATTTGTCAACGCTGAACAGAGCAATGAAATCCAAAGCTGATAAAATCGCTAAAACTTCACAAAAAATGCACCTCGCCTCGTCTCTCCTGATCTAAAGTAACCGGACCAGTTGGAAGCAAGTAAATACATAAACACATTCAAAGAGGAAAAAGAAGAGAGCGTACCGGTATATCAGGAAGGTAATCAGTGAAGTGAGGAACATCTTCGAGCACGTAACCGCCGGGGCCAGTGACTAACTTCATCTGCGTATCACCGGGATTTTCCATCGCTAGCTTTCTCAAAACGAGACTGTTCGACTCTATGTTCTCTGTTCTCAGCGAATAGCTTATATAGTTCTTTTTTTCTTTAGAATAAACTGGATAGAATCAGTCGCCAATCTTAAATGCTTATATACACGAGAAGTGTCTTTCAAGGAGAGAATATTTTGGATTAATGATCACTTTCACCGCATGGAGCGCCGTCGTTTTGGCTTGAACCTAGTCCCAGGTTTTGGTTTTGCTTCGCGGAAAACGGATGGCGCCGTTTCTTTGTATGTTTTATGCACCTTTCCCTATCCCACATTCCCACTGATTTTCTACGTGTCGACGGCTCGTATTTTTTTATCTGTACTTAAAATTTTGATTTGATTCCTGTAAATTAAAGTTAATTTAATTAAAACATTAATAATTTAAAAAAATCAGAGATTATTAAATTATATTAAAATTATTTTAAATATCAAATTATAATTATTGAATTTCTCAATTTATTATAAATACTTTTTTTAACCAAATCCTTTTACAATAGTAACACTCCGTAAATAAAAATTTAACTTATTAGCTCAACAGGTTAATTCAAATAATAAACAGATTTATATTAATTAAGTAATTTCTTAAGTTCAAGTCATTATATATATAAAAAATCTTTGTTGAGTGATTTATTCATCAAACCTAAGTATATGATGTAGATCAATCCGAATTAATCATGATAAAACCTTAAAATTGGGAGAGAAATAAAAGTCAACCTATAAGAAGTGTGTCTAACTAACAATACTTTTATCATATATAATATAAAAAGTGTTAATTAAAAAGATTAGAAATTATTATTTTAAAAAATTCAAAATTGATATTTGGATAAAAATCCATATATGACAGTAAATTTAAAATTAAATGATTATAGCTTTAAAGTGAAACATGTATTTAATTCATAAATTCAATATTAGGAAAGAAATACTCACAGCATTACGTGGATCAAATGATTTTATCCAATTTTATCAGAACTGACAAATCAATGGACGGTTGTAATGGAAAGATGAAAATGATAAGCTGTACTTAATTGCGGCTTAACTTTCTATTCCCTTCTAGGGCCATTGGTTCGGATATATGAGATTATCAGGAGAATATTTTTTCCGGAATATGATTCTCTCGTTTCGATTGTAAAAATTTTTAACACTGATAATAAATTATTTTCAACAGTGACATTTTAAGAGTTTATTATCGGGAATGCGATTCTCCTACTCACATATGTATTATTATATTTTCAACGTTTTGGATTAAAATGCCCTTAAAATAATTTTTTTTTTAAAAATTATCCTTCTTCTTGCAATGAATAAAAAAATTGTACGAAGGTTAAATTATAAATTTATCCTTACACTATTTTAGATTTACAAAAAAAATCCATAATTAAAATTTTATATGAAGTTCAGGGGTTAAAATAAAATTAAACTCTTTCATTAAACCTATTTATCTTTTAAATTTTCTAAAAAAAATTATATAAATTTTATGAATTTAAAATTTTTAAAGAAAATATATAAATTAATTATAGTAAAATTATATATTTTCACTGATCTTACATTCTAATATTTTCATTTGAATATTTAAAATTCAACTTGTTAAAAAATATATATATAATAAGAACAATTTGGTAAAATATACATTTCAATAATTTTTTATTCAATTAACCAAACACTGTAATCTTCTTGCTAAACGAACCAAACACAACAATACAACATTCTTAGTAATGTGTTACGTAATATTACATTTCGATAATCATATTGTCGGAGGTACTACTATATTTCATAAACCAAACTCACATCAAAGCTCTCTTTGTTATCAAAACTATCAGGAAAAAGAAAACTCTTTCAGTGCTTGAAGTTGCGGATTAGAAAATGCAAATTCCATCAGAAATAAGGGATGTTTAGATAAAGAGAGAAACAAATTCCTTCCTGATTCCTACCCCTGTTGAAGACGAGAAGAAGCTAAGAGCCCATTAATTCTCTCAAGATTGGATTTTTTATTCTTTCATTTCATTTTTTTTTGCAGCTGAAAATCGCAGGGAAATTTCTCCTCCTTTTTTCCCAAAAAAAATCTTATAATTTAACCTAATATTAATTCGAATGTCTAGAATCAATCACATAAGAATGCTTTTTTTCTCCCTTGAAATGAATGTTTTTTCGTCAAATGCAATTATTAATGTCTTTGATTTCTGTTCAATCCGCAGGAGTTCGTGCCGGTATCATGGCGGCTGCGATTATCGTCGTCATCAATGCCGTGCCTACAGTAAGTTAACGTTAACCCTGTTGTTATCGATTTGATTTTTACAATGAATGAAATTAAATTATCCAAAATAGAAAGAAAGAGAAGTATCATGAAAATTTTAATTCTTTGAGTTTAACTTAGAACTATCGTCTCTTGCTCACTGAGCCTTAGCTTAATTGGCGGTGGTGGTGTTCCAACTTCAAATCCTGTCCATGTGGCCATGGATACAAACTCGCTTAAGAGAACAATAGCATTCGAATTAAGGGTTTAGGGCTTATGGTTATGACATTTTATGAAACGTTAATTATTCCATTCATATATGAACTATACTCGATTCTCAGTTTCATACACAAAGTTTAAAATTCTCGATTAACTACCTAATATTTTCTGCCGTTAACATATTCACCCCCTTCAGTCACGGAAAAATAACGTGGAACCCTATAACCATGACATGTGGCACATTAAAAAACATGTTATTTAATTTTTTAGATAAATTACACTATTTATCACTCAACTATCTTCTAACTCTTATTTTAGTCATTAAAATTTAAATTTTTTAATTTAATTATTAAACTATAGAATTGTTCTTATTTTAATAACTCAAATATATTTTATTAAATTTTTATGACATGTCATCTATTAATAACTCGAATTTATTTTATTAATATTTTAATAACTCAAAGTTTAAATTACTTTTTATTTTAATGTATTTGCTTTAATATGTAACTAATATGTATTAGTTTCTTGATCGCAACAACACTTCCGTCCTTCAGATGTGCCTTGTATACATCACCAAAGCCTCCAGAACCGACGAGGCTATCGTTATGGAAGCCATTAGTGGCTTCAAGCAGATCAGAAAAAGGTGAGTCGTCGTAGGGGCTTCTCGAATGTCGCAAGGTTTATGCTCAATGCTTCTCGAAAACTAGTTAGCTTCTAGTTAGTTTGCAATACCAGAATGGGAAAGACCACCGTAGGGGTTCCTTGTTGAAATTATATCCAACTATTCCGATCGAATTCCGGCAAATTAGAGTAATTTTCCAGATCCATGGCACTCTGCGCTTCCATCATTCTTGATATACATGTACCTTTTCCCTGCAATGAAATTGACAGCTATTTTACATGATTGTTTAAACAACAAGTTAGGGACATTCCCATTCAAGTTATTGGAATTAAGATCCAACCATATCAAGCTTTTACAATCCCCAAGCTCTGGTGGGATTCTTCCATAGAAGGAGTTATTGCTAAGCTTGAGAATCGCAAGCCGGAATCTCGCCGGTCAACCAGTGAAATTATTGCTAGACACATCGAATGATTCCAAAGAACTGTAAGAACCAAAGCTACTAGGAATCAACCCAGAGAAATTATTATAAGAGATATCAAGCTCAACGATATTTGAACAAACTTAAGTGAGATACAAAGGAATCTCCCCTTAGAAATTGTTTTCAGCTAAATAAAGATACTACAAATTAGAAGTTGGCAAAGCTGGACTCTGACCTGAAAGCTGATTGCTCGATAGATTCAAGAAATTAATGTTCACATATGAAGAAATCACACGAGCTATATCGCTGGAGAACTTGTTACCGGAGATATCAATATGTTCCAAGGCGGAGCAGTCTCCGAATGAAGAAAAATCAGCCGAAAAATTGTTCGCTGAAAGATCCAAAAACTTAAAATTCTTGCAGTTCGAGTCGTTTACTTCACCCTCAATCTTGTTTCCTTTCAAAGCCAAGCCTTGGAGGATCCAAGGAACCACGTTATCACCAGAAATCTTGTTGAAAGAAACATCAAGAACTCGCAAACTCAGCTGCTAACCCCTGCTGGATTCATCACCAGAAAAACCGAGGCTATTGCTTGATAAATTGAGAAGCTTTAAGTTCGAGCAATAACCCAAGCTGGAAACAACTGAAGGGGGACCGTGACCTTAATGAAGATGAAGAAAAAGGACTGTTGAGGTTGGTGGGTTGATAATAATTAAATTAAAAAAATTGTAAACTTTAGTGACTAAATTAAGAGTGTAAAGGTAATTGAATGATGAATGATGTCATTTACTTAAAAAATAAAAACATGTTTTTTAAGTGCTATGTGTCAGTTTATTATAGGTCAGAGGATTCCACATCATCTTCCGTGATAAAAATGAGTATATCCATTGACGGCAGAAAACATTATGTAGTTAATTGATAATTTTTAAACTTTTTGTATAAAACTGAGAATCGGGTATAATTCATGTATAAATGAGGTAATTAACCCTTTTAAAAATAGAAAGTTGCATCATTGCATTCTAGTTTGAACTTTCATGTATTTTGAGATTAGAACTCAACTAACTGGTTGCCTGCATAAGTTTTACTGTTATACATAATAAAATGGTTTTACCAAAAATATATTTCTTCCGTTATCATGAACTCAAACTCAATTGGTAAAAGTTAAGTACTCGTATTATCATAACCATTTTTTAAACTATTAAAAAAATAATTATGACTTTTTTATTTGAAAATTTTGATAATTTTGAATTAATTTGTATTAAATTAAAAGAGAGTCGCCATCGACCTTTGAAATAGGTAGGTCGAATACTTAAAATGTATTTTAAAACAATTTTAAGAAAAAATATTTTTTAAGACAACAATTGGTCTGAATTTTAAAAAATTCAATTTAATGGGCCCGGAAGTCAATTACGCATGGGGAATGATAAGCACCCCCACAACGCAAAAAAATCGGTATTTAATCGTTTACATGTTGTCTTAATGGCAGAAATCATGAATTCACATTGATAATTAAAGTATGATCCATTTATTAAAGTTAATTAATTCGCTTCGTATTATTTATTATGGAACATTTCTTAATTCGAGAAGAAATCACGAGATTTGCATATCCTCCAATGAGAAGGTTATCTATTATATTTCTTCTTTATACAAGAAATATTCCCCTTCACCAATGTTATAAAAAAACGCAACTCGAATATAAATTGAAAATGGGCATGCATAAAAATGAAATAATTAGCAAAATAAAAATTGATTTATTTCAAGTTCACATTTTGTCTGAATGTCGTATCGGATCGCACTACTTCGATCAAACAATTCTTTCCACGCCCATTCTACAAATTGGTGTTCTTGAAAATATTTGAATAAATAACATTTAACAAATTCTTATATAAATAAGCATAAAAATACATAAATATACAATACTAAAAACAAACAGGAAGACATGCAAGTATAAATATTTAATATAACATCGCATACATATATTTACAGCAAAAATACACTGTTGAGTTAATCGATCGATGGAATTGGCCAAGAGGGAGGTGAATTGGTAATTAAAATTTTGGTTGAAGCTTTTGCAGAAAATTGAAAAGATTTGCACAACGATTTAGAGTGGTTCGACTTTCTCAACCAAAGTCTAAGTCCACTACCTTAGCTATCCACACTAAGGATTTTCCAACAAATTCACTAATTTGTTCTTTCTTTTAAGGCCAAAGAGATAACCTTACAACACCCTCAAGAATATACTCCAATTCTTGAAAACACTCTTTCTCAAAAAGAAGATTACAAATTTGCAAACTTACAAGGAAATCCTCACAAGGTAGATTGTTTGCACAATTCTAGAACAGAGAAAAGAACACTAAAAAATGAATACAATTGAGTACAAGTAGTGTTCTTGAAAGCAAAATGAATATTGAATGAAAAATAGGCTTGAAATGCTCAAACTTGAGGTTTGATGCTTTCTCTTTGATTCTCTTTTGATTCTTGTTTCTTGTGTTTTCTTGTTATTGATTAATGGCTTCTAAGCTTGTTTAAATACACCTTTAAATGATTCTGAACTTTGGGGATGATTAGTGGAGTCAATAGAGCCGTTTAAGTGTGAAAACAATTAATAAAATCAGTTGGGAGCGTCAGTGCATCGATGCATACCCAAGGTGCATCAAGTGTAAAATTCAAATATTTTGACCGTTGGACCCTTAGTGAATCGGTGCACTAAGAGTGCATCGATGCATTCGATGTTTCAAAATAGCCAGCGTGCATCGATGCATGGCTGGTGCATCGATGCATCAAATGCATTCGATGTTTTTCATAAAACTCTGAGTGCATCGATGCATAGTATGTGCATCGATGCATGAAATGCATTCGATGTTCAATTTATTCCATGGTGCATCGATGCATCACTTTGAAAAATTGATTTTAGGCTTGATTTTGCTTCAAAATACTTTGTGAAAATTGTTTCAAAAATATATATTAAGTATAAAACACAATTTTACACATTTAGTAAGGTTTGAAATTGATCTTGAAGACTTGGAGTAATAATTTGATATTCCAGTAATTAAATAGAATATACTTAGAAAATCATTTGTAAAATCTTAAAATTCATTTATACTTAATTTGTTATATCGAAACATCAAAATGTTTTCAACAATCTCCCCCTTGTTGATATAACAAAACATGTGTGTAATTTTAAGATTTTCTTTGAAAATAAATTTTGGAAAATTAAGTTTGAAATTACTCCCCCTTACTTTAACACTTCTCCCCTTTAAAACATTTTAACAGTTTAACATTTCTCCCCTTTTTTGTTAAATCAAAAAGACTTAAAAATCGATTTAAACAAGGTCTTGAAAAACATAGCCAATTGATATATATATATATATATATATATATATATATCTTAAGCTGCTAAGATCAAAGATCAAAAGAGAGATTAACAATTAGTTTCATAATCAATATTCATAATCAAATGTGTCGTAACCGGTTTTCGTCCGGGCACGAAATATTATACTTGGCAGGGAAATTGATGTGAATAAATAATTTTGAAAATAAGTTGTGAGTCGCCATCGGCCTTTTGGATCAGGTAGGTCGAATACCTAAAAATTATTTTCTTTAAAAGAGTTTTAAGAAAACATCAATTAAAAAAATGAACTGATATGCGTTTTATAACCAAAAATTCGTTCTTTTTAATAATAAAAAAGGGATTCGTGGTCGTTTACGTTTAGGGAAGGATTAGCACCCCTACAACGCCCAAAATTGGTACTTTTTAATTATAAATTGTCTCTATTATTAAAATTTAAAAATTCAAAAATATATTTAATTTATAATCCTATTATTTCAAAATTATATATAAAAAAAATATTTATTTATTTAAAAATACCAGAAAAGAACTTCTAGGTGCCTTAAGACAGCTCTTTTCTTTGATATTGATAAATATTAATTTAAATAAAATTGTTTAATTTTTAATTTTAAAATATCAGAATAGGACATCCAGTTGTATTAAGACTGTCCTTTTCTTCGATATTAAAAATAAATATTTAAAAATTACTATTTATTATATATATATTTATGAATATATAAAAAATATTTAAAAATATAAACAAATAAAATAAAAATACCACTAAAACAATATATTTTAAAAACAGTAAAATAAATGAAAACATATAAAATAAATGACTAAATTACAGTAAAAATAAAATTAAAAATCTAATTCATAATTAATCAAAATTATAGGGATTAAACATGCTATTTCTTTATTTTATTTATTTAGTGACTAAAATAAAATTATCTAAAATTCGGATATTAGAATAAAATAAATTAAAAATATAAACTAAGGATTAAAATATTATTTATTAAAATTAAGGGATTAAATCTGTTATTTATCCTAAATATATTATTTTAATATAAAGGACTAAAATAAAAGAAATTAAAATTAAAGATCTGAATTAAAAGTATTATAAAATCGATTTAGTGACTAGAATGTAACAATTACAAATTCGGAGGACGGCGGACGGGGGTTTAACTATTATCTAATTACGCGCATAGTCCTTCCCGAAACGACGTCGTTCGGGAAGGCCTATATAAGGTCCAAAATCGGCTGGCCCGAAGGGCCAGCCTTCATTTCATTTTTTTCTTTCTCTCTCAAGCCGAGAGAGCTCTGACCTCTCTCTAGATTCCCTCATCGGAGGGAAGCCGGTCATCGGACGGCAACCGTCTGCCGCCGTGACCGTCATCGCCGGCCACCGCATCCGGTGGCCGGAAAATTTTATTTTTACACCATTAAATAGATCGGGACGTCCTAAGGACGTTTCCGGTGTTCTTTTTCCTTAAAAAGCTCCTAATCAGAGCGAATCTACAAAAGTACCTTCGGTGTTTCGAAGGTTCCGGTGAGATCCGATGGTCGGGGCTTCCTCGGTAAGTTTCTTTTCTTCCTTTTTCTTTCTTTTCTGTTTCTTTGCTGCTGAGATCGTTGGTAGTATTTTGTATATTTTTTTTTCGGTTTTGTCTCTCTGGGATCTGTTCTCTGTCTTTTTTTTTTTTTTTTTTCAGGTTCGGGTGGTGGCTTTTATAGCCACCACCGGTGTGGCCATCGGACCGGTCCGAAGAGGGGATTTCGGTGAGTCACCGGACTACCAGTGGTGACTCATCCCGTAGCCATGGCGTGGATGGCTGGCGTTGGAGCTTCTGGAGCCTTCGGTTGGGACGTGGCAGCGGCGGAGGCGGCGAGAGCAGCAGCGGCGGCTGCGTGGCCCTAGGGTTTCATACCCTAGGGTTTCCATCTGGAGCCATCTGGACCGTTGGATCTTGCCAGATCCAACGGTCAGTCTGAGGCGGCTGGCTAGAGGCGGCTGGCATGGGATTAGGGTTAGGAAACCCTAACTGAAACCCTAAATGTTTTGGGTTTCAGTTTGGTTTGGGTTTTGGGCCGGTTGATTGGGCTTTGTAATTTAATATTATTTATTTAATATATATTTAATAATAATAATAATAATGATAATAATAATAATAATAATGATAATAATAATAATAATAATAATTATAATATGGGTAAAAAATTAGTATCTTCAGCTGCCCCTCTTTGCTCATTCTTGTGTTAACAAGAATAGGGCAAAGATGAAAAGATAATAAATTTTTTTTATCCATTTGGCTTCACTTGATCATAATGGAGATATTGAATAAATTCTTTTCTTTCTTCAGATGAGTTCTTCTCATTATGAACTTTCTGCTGGGATGATGCTGACCTCTTTCTTTTTGTGATATAGTCATTCAAAAGGTTGAATAAGTTTTTGATGAGTTCTTCTCATTATGAATTTTCTCCAGAAAGGCTGATGATAATCTATCTCCTTCTGTGATAGAATTATTGAACAAGTTCTTCTTATTATGAACTTCTTCTTCCTTCTTCAGATGACGAGTTCTTCTCATTATGAACTCTACCTGGCAATGTTGATCCATCAAATGATGAATTCAAGCAAAAGATTGAACAAGTTCTTCTCATTATGAACTTCTTCTTCCTTCTTCAGATGACGAGTTCTTCTCATTATGAACTCTTCCTGGCAATGTTGATCCATCAAATGATGAATTCAAACAAAAAGTTGAACAAGTTCTTCTCATTATGAACTTCTTCTTCCTTCTTCAGATGAGTTCTTCTCATTATGAACTTTCTCTGGAAATGATGATCCATCAAATGATGGATTCAAGTAAAAGGTTGAACAAATTCTTCTCATTATGAACTTTTTCTTCCTTCTTCAGATGACGAGTTCTTCTCATTATGAACCTTCTCTGGCAAAAATAATCCATCAAGTGATGAATTCAGACAAAAGGTTGAACAAATTCTTCTCATTATGAACTTCTTCTTCCTTCTTCAGATGAGTTCTTCTCATTATGAACTTTCTTTGGAAATGATGATCCATCAAATGATAGATTTGAATCTTTGCTAAAATCTTTGAAATTCTTGTTAAAAATTCAACATAGATGAAAATGAATGAAAATGCACCTATTTTTGTAAACACCTAAAATATGATGCATGAATGTTAAGTTATTTGATTTCAGATTGGTGAATTGAGTATTTCTTCAATTGTAAAAACCCAATAGATCCTTCTCTATCATCTTTGACAAATGTAGATATAATGTCATAAAATCTCTTGAGAATAAAACTCAATAGTATAGGTTCTTGAAAAGCTTGCATTCAGGCAACATGTTGATTCTGATAACAACTCATCTGATTATGAAATGACCTTTCAAGATGATTTCACAGATATCGATAGTCCTTTTAATACCGAGAAATCTTGAATTCTGATTCTGATGAGGAGAATAAACTGTTATACTTGACAAAAATGGGATTCTCAAAGGCTGAAGCTTCAATAACCATGTAGAGACGTGGTCCAGATTCATCAATTGCATAATTGGCAAATTTTATATGTGCTGCTCACATGACTAATGTTACTGACACATTTCTTCCGGTAAAAGATGGGAAATCATTATGCAATGATACCAATTACAAGAAAAGGTGAAACCTGGGCTATGATTTTTGGGAAAGGAATAAGCAAAAGAAGCTTGAAAAGAAACTTCTTAATGAAGACGATCATGCAGTTCATCTTTTAATTCCAATGATTGGTTCTGTAGTTCCTACCAAACCAGATCAGATAACTCAAAGAACACCTCTAGAAGATGCTATTGAGTCTCCTTATTTCTTCTATGAGCAAATTCATCTTCCAAATTCAATGATTGGTTCTGCCAAACCAGATCAGATAACTCAAAGAACACTTCCAGAAGATGCTATTGGCAAATTCATTTTCCAAATTCAATGATTGGTTCTGCCAAATCAGATCAGATAACTCAAAGAACACTTCCAGAAAATGCTATTGGCAAATTCATCTTCTAAATTCAATGATTGGTTCTTAGATATCACAATGCTTATTCGATGTAGAGCCAGAATTTGTAGATTCGAAGCATTTCCATGCTATTACACTGAAAAGGACTATATTCATAATTCTGCCAATTAAGAACAGATTTTCTCTTATTCTGCTTCCTCCCTGTGCTGATGCTTTTCCATTGACAAAGAAATGATGGCTTACATGTGATCCAAGAACCAAGTTGAACTGTTTATAAACATGTACAGGAAGTGTCAAATTGACAGAAAGGATCTGTAAGGTTCTTGAAGCTTATGACAATGAGCCACCTTCAAGTGTCCAGAAGTATGTTCTTGATGAGTGCTGAAAATGGAATCTAGTATGGGTTGGAAGGAATAAAGTTGCTCCACTTGAACCTGATGAGGTGGAAATACTTCTAGTTTTCCTTAAAAACCATACACAAGGATCTGTATAGAGACATGTTTCCCAGTGATATCAATGTCTTGTTTCTTTTTGCTGGAATCAATGCTACAAAGGTCGCCTTCTACTGTCTTAGTATATCTTTGAAAACAGATGTGCAAGAACTGAATGGTGATTGGTTGGAGCAATTGATGAGTAGATTTGGCGGATTCGACCTTGTTGTCGGTAGGATCCCGTGTAATAATCTTGATGTTCATGGCTTTAAGCTAGTGATGATTTGCTTACTTTGTATTCCATGTATTCAAAAGTATTAACATAAAGTGATATTCAGAAATCTTTAAATTATTTCAAAATTATGTTAATTCAATAGAAACGAATAAATTGAATTTCCAAAAATAAATTGAATCTCAAATAAATTGAACTTGAAATAGATATAATTGTATTCAAAGTTATGGCAAGCATAAGAATGATAAAAATTCAAATGTCTCAACAAATTATAAGCATAAGTATTTCTAAATTAATCAAGTTGACACAATTTAGAGTAATGATGTAAACTTTTGTCTGGAAGATCTCAAACGTTGTCGAAATGCTTGTAGATGTGAAGTTTCTTCCAAACTGTCAAAATCTTAAGAGAGTTCAATTGCTAGATGCCTAATATCAACCTGCATTTGAGCCGCCTTTTCAGGTTTTCAACTCAAATCCTTCATTTGGTTACAAGATGCCCTTTGCGGGTTTTCACCTTGACCCTTTTTTTTTTTCAAGCATAATATTTCTTGACAGAATCCGAGTTTATTGGACTTCTCAGAATTTTTCCATCCATTTCTGGTAAGATCAATGCTCCTCCGGAAAAGGCCTTTTTCACAACGTATGGCCCTTCCCAATTAGGCATCCATTTCCCACGGAAATCTTTATGTATAGGCAAGATCTTTTTTAGTACTAGATCACCCTCTTGGAATTCTCTTGGATGTACTTTTTTGTCATGAGACTTCATCATCCGTTTTTGATACATCTGTCCATGGCAAATAGCTTTCAATCTTTTCTCCTCAATAAGGTTCAATTGATCAAATCTAGCTTGGATCCATTCAGATTCATCCAATTTTATTTCTCTCAATATTCGAATCGATGGAATCTCAACTTCAATTGGTAAGACTGCTTCCATCCCATAGACTAAAGAAAACGGTGTTGCCCCAGTGGATGTTCGAACAGTAGTTCGGTATGCATATAGAGCAAAAGGTAACTTCTCATGCCAATCTTTGTAAGTTTCAGTAGTCTTTGTAATGATTCTCTTGATGTTCTTATTTGCTGCTTCAACTGCCCCATTCATCTTTGGACGATATGCCACTGAGTTTGCATGTTTGATCTTAAACTGTGCACAAAGTTCGGTCATCATTTTGTTATTCAAGTTCAGAGCATTATCTGTAATAATCCTTTCTGGTAGACCATACCGGCAAACTATCTCTTTCTTTATGAATTTACAGACTGTGGACCTTTTAATATTGGTATATGAAGCAGCTTCAACCCATTTGGTAAAATAATCAATTGCCACAAGAATGAAACAATGTCCATTTGATGCTTTTGGTGTGATTGCACCAATGACATCTATTCCCCACATAGAAAATGGCCAGGGTGCTGTCATTACATGTAAAGGAGATGGGGGTACATGAATCTTGTCTGCATATATTTGGCATTTATGACATTTCCTTGCATAATCAATGCAATCTGTGTGCATGGTAGCCCAATAGTATCCATATCTCATTATTTTTCTGGCCATGGAAAGACCATTTGCATGTGTTCCACATATTCCACTGTGTACTTCTTCAATGACGTTTCGAGCTTCACTGGTATTTAAACATCTCAATAGCATTTGATCATTGCTTCTTCTATACATAATCTCTCCATCAAGAAAATATCCAGCAGCCATTCTTCTCAAGGTTCTTTTATCAATTTCCGATGCATTTGATGGATAACTTTGATTTTTGATATATTGCAGGATATCATGATACCATGGTTTACCATCTACCTCTTCCTCCACACTATAACAATGTGCAGGAATTTCATAAACTTGCATTTTGATTGGCATCATATCAACTTTCTTAGTTGCCTGAAACATAGCAGCTAATGTAGCCAAAGCATCTGCCATTTGATTTTCTTCTCGAGGGAGATAATTGAAGGTAACTCTCTCAAATTCTTTCACTAATTCAAGGGTAAAATTTCGATATTCCAACAATTTGGGATCTTTTGTTTCCCATTCTCCTCGCAATTGATATACCACTAATGATGAATCTCCATATATTTTGAGACATTTGATTTTTCTTTCTATAGCTGCTTTCAATCCCATGACACAAGCTTCATATTCCGCCATATTATTGGTGCAAAAGAACTCCAGTCTACTTGTAAAGGGATAATAAACATTTTCGGGAGAAATTAACACTGCCCCTATTCCTCGTCCCAAAGCATTGGATGCTCCGTCAAAGTAAAGCTTCCAAGTTGCAAATGCATCATTTGTTCTGACTTCTTCATTCATGGATATGCATAACAAATCTTCACCGGGAAAATTGAAGTTCAAAGGCTGATAATCATTTGATACACGACTGGCCAGAAAATCAGCTATTACACTTCCTTTTATCGCTTTTTGGTTGACATATACAATATCAAACTCAGATAATAACATCTGCCATCTAGCCATTCTGCCTGTCAAAGCTGGTGATTCCATTAAGAATTTCAAAGGATCAAGTTTTGATATCAACCAAGTAGTATGGTATAACATATATTGTCTGAGTCTTCGAGTAGTCCACACCAAAGCACAACATAATTTTTGTATTGGTGGATATCGAACTTCACAATTAGTAAATTTCTTGCTCAGATAATAAATAGCTTTTTCTTTCCTTCCTGATTCATCATGCTGTCCTAGTACACATCCCATCGAATTTTCGAAGACCGTCAAGTAGAGAATTAATGGTCTATCAGGCATTGGTGATACTAAAATGGGGGCATTGGATAAATATTTCTTAATAATATCCAAAGTTTCTTGACATTCTTCATTCCAGACTTCAGGATTGTTCTTTCGAAGTAATTTGAACACTCGATCACATTTGTCAGTTAATTGAGAAATGAAACGAGATATATAATTTAATCTTCCCAAAAAGCCTCGAACTTCTTTTTTTGTATTGGGTGGTGGAAGATCTTGAATTGCTTTTACTTTATCTGGATCAATCTCGATTCCTTTTTTGCTGACCACAAATCCCAAAAGTTTTCCGGAAGTTACCCCAAAAGTGCATTTTGCGGGGTTGAGCTTTAATTGATATTTCCTCAATCTCTGGAAAAGCTTTCTCAGATTTTGAATATGTTCTTCTTCAGTTCGGGATTTGGGAATCATGTCATCTACGTATACTTCAATCTCTTTGTGCATCATGTCATGAAACAAAGTTACCATGGCTCTTTGATACGTTGCCCCTGCATTTTTCAATCCAAATGGCATCACTTTATAACAGAATGTGCCCCACATGGTTATAAATGTTGTTTTTTCCATGTCTTCAGGATTCATTTTTATCTGATTATATCCTGAAAATCCATCCATAAATGAAAACCATGCGTGCCCTGCAGTATTGTCCACCAATGTGTCAATGTGGGGTAAGGGAAAGCTATCTTTCGGACTAGCTTTGTTAAGATCTCTGTAATCCACACACATTCGAACTTTCCCATTTTTATTTGGTACGGGAACAATGTTGGCTACCCATTCTGGGTATTTAGATGCCTGTAGGAAACCTGCATTGATCTGTTTCATTACTTCCTCTTTGATTTGCAACAACATTTCTGGCCTCATTTTTCTGAGCTTTTGTTGGACCGGTTTATATTCTGGATTGATTGGAAGCTTGTGTATTACTATATCTGTGTTTAAACCGGGCATATCTTGATAAGACCATGCAAAGATATCTTTGAACTTTTGAAGGAGATTTATCAATTCTTGTTTTATCTGGATTGTCAGAGTAGTACCAATTTTCACCTCTTTCATTTCTTCATCTGTTCCCAAATTCACAGTCTCAACCTCTTCCTTGTGGGGTAGAATTTGTTTGTCTTCTTTTTCTACCAATCTTAATAGTTCAGTAGGAACATCACATTCCAGTTCATCCTCACAACCATTGATTTCTTCCAGACATATAGGATGCTCTAAATTTATCACTGGATTAAATTTAGGAATACACATGCTATTAACACGGTGACACCTGCAAATTTAAGTCGGACATATTTCCGAAAGAATATAGTAAATTTATGAAATGTAAGAATGTAATAAAATGTAAAGAATGATTGCCATCCGAAAATTTTAAAGAAAATTTCTTATATTTAACATAATTTCTTTTACAAGATAACAAAAAGTTTTCATATTTTTGAGTTAAACATAAAGATTAGTTCTGAATATTACTCTGCGTTAATATTAAAAACTATAGGAAGATCTTCAGTGGTCCAATTGTTGAGTGTTTCTCCAGGAAAACATGGGCGAATCCTATCCAAGTATTTGCCAGTCTTGTTGTCATTCATGATCATGTTGATAAATAATCCATTCATAGCTTCTTCAACTATGTCTTGATCTTTCGTCAACTTTTCTTCTTTAAAGGCTTCAACAAGCTGCTGTTCTACATTAATTGTTCCCCCTGATCTGAATGTAGTCTTTAACTGTGGAAAAAACATGTGTTCCCAGATGATTTCTTTCCCTTTCAATTTTGCCTTTCTGTCTTCACATCTTCTTTTCATCTCTTTATTCTTTTGCTGAAAATTGGACTTAAATCCAAGCCCAAAACGATCTTTCTTCATCTGTATATTGACAGGAACCGAAATCCCTTGAAGATTCTTTCCTAACCCTTTCCCAGCTTTAGCTCCGATGCCTAAAGTTTGTTGTACCGTCATCTTGGTGCAATCAGACAATCTGGGATATGGAATTTTGCTTCCTTCTACAATAAAGGTTGCATTTACAAATTCAAGAGCTCGGAAAGAGCATTCAAGAGCATCATCATTGGTGTCGATATATGGAACATCACTTGTTACTGACGCAATGATTTCTTCTTCAGCTCCTACGCATATTAGTTGTCCATCAACAACAAATTTCAATTTCTGATGTAATGAAGAAGGAACGGCTCCTGCTGAATGAATCCATAGCCTCCCTAATAGACAATTATATGTAGGGTGGATGTCCATCACCACAAAGTCAATATTATACACGACTGGACCAATTAACAATGGTATTTCCATTTTCCCAAGCACCTCTTTTTGAGTACCATCAAATGCTCGCACTACATTATGATAACTCTTCATATGTGATTGATCCACAGACATTCTTTGAAGTGTGACTAGAGGCATCAAGTTGAGAGCGGATCCATTGTCAATCAATACTCCTGGCAACACATGACCATGACAATGTGTCGTGATGTTCAAAGCTTTTACTGACCCCATTCCGCCTTCCGGTATTTCATCATCCGTGAACGTTATGTAATTGTCAGCGGCTATATGTCCCACAATTCTGTCAAGTTTATTGAGGGATATATCTTCGGGGATAAATGTTTGATTGAGAATTTTCATCAAAGCATTTCTATGTGCTTCTGAATTCATCAATAGATCAAGAATAGAAATTCTTGCTTGTTGTTTGTGTAGTTGTTCAACCACACTATACTCACTATGTTTCAGGAATTTCAAAAATTCTTGAGCTTGTTTTTCTGTCACAGGCTCATTGAATGCTGGAAGGGATTCATCCTTAAATACCTTATGAGGTATTGCCATGGCTTTTCCTTTTGCTTTTACTTGTTCTGAAGCATTGGATGTTTCGGGAGAGTAACATCTCCCACTTCTTGTAAAGAAACCGACCTCGCTCACTGCTTCAGACGTCGATGTTGTACTCAGACTTTGTATTTTCTCTTCTGTTTTTTCTAGAGAAACAGATCCTCCTACCATTGAAACATTGGTAGTATAATTCCAAGGTACCCTGCGGGTATCTTTGTATGGAAATGGTAGAGGAGTGGTGATAACTACTTTCGGCTTTATTGGTGCAGGAATCACCGTAGATGATTTCACATTAATGATCACAGGATCACTTATTCTTTGACTTGGTTTAGAATCCTCTGATGAGCAAACATCATCTTCTTTTTTCACTGGTTCTTCTTCAAAGAATTCTATTTCTCTATTGTTCATCAATTTTTGCACCAAATCCCTAAACTCAGGACATAGTTGAATTTTATGCCCTTTCTCCTGATGATATTCACAATAATTCTTGCCTTCATTCTGCTTTGGCCTAAATTGTTGTGGAATTATACCGGCTAAAGAGAGTTGTTGGAATACCCAAACAAACGGAGATTTAATTTCAGAAATGTCAGTTTTTGCTTTCTTTCTGTTCTCTTCCTGAATTGCATTCACGTTTTTATCTCCATGATTTGGCAATGGATGATTTGATGCAGATGGTGTATTGAATTCCAACTTCCCAGTGTTGATCAAATTTTGAACCACCCTTTTGAATGCCAAACAGTTTTCAATAGAATGACCCGTGATTCCTTCATGGTAAACACAGTGTGCCTTTGTATCATACCAAGGAGGGAATGGTGGTTGTATGGGAACCAAAGGATAGGGCCGTATAACATCTGCTTTTAACAGTGAATCATAGATCTCAGCATATGGTACTGGTAAAGGTGTAAAAGACAACCTTTCATTTTCCTTTCGAGATCCTCTGGACTCTGCTCGATTAGTGTTTGTTTCCTCTTTCTTAACCCTTGGCTGGGTTATTGTAACACTTTTCGATGAATCCTTGCTGTAAGAATTTGCATTGTTGACTTCATTCTCTCTTTTCCGGTACGTAGGTCTTTTGGAACTAGACCCTTCATTTGATTCAATTTTGCCACTTTTCAAGACATTTTCAATGAGTTCTCCAGAAATGAACAAATCTGCAAAATTTCTGGTTGCATTCCCCATTAGATGATTTAAATAAGGAGTCTTCAATGTATGGACAAATATTACTGTGGCCTCTTTTTCTGACAAAGGCGGTTGAACTTGGGCTGCCGTGTCACGCCATCTCTGGGCATACTGTCTGAATGTTTCATTATTCTTTTTCTCCAAATTTTGGAGAGTCCATCTATCAGGAACCATGTCTGTTACGTGGCGATACTACTCTAAAAATGCTTTAGCCAAATCTTTCCAGGATCTAATGTTGGCTTTGGTCAATTGAGTATACCATTTTAAAGCCGGTCCTGTCAAACTATCCTGAAAGCAGTGAATTAACAATTTCTCATCTTTCACATACCCTACCATTCTGCGACAAAACATTGTAATGTGGGATGAAGGGCATGTAGTACCATCATATTTATCAAATTCAGGAGCTTTGAACTTGATGGGGAGGATTAAGTCTGGAACCAAACTCAACTCACTAGCGTCAAACCCATAGAATGATTCAGTTATTTCCACAGATTTCATTCGTTCTTCTAAGCTCTTGATCTGTCTGGTCAGTTCTTCATTTACTTTTTGTTTCTCATTCAGCTCATTCAAATCTGGGATCAAATGCTCAGTATTAAGATCCCCTATTTTCACATCGGATATAAGTGGATTTTTGCTTGAAGATGCAGGATTCACTTGTTGATCTTCATGTGGTTTGGCTTCTTGTAATGCAGATGTACGAGCATTGATTTGTATAGGTGTAGTACCAGAGTGATAAATTGATTCTGGTGGAAAACCTAGAGGATATATGGGTTCTTGGTCGAAAGATACAGGATTTTCATGCATTTTTCCACTGATAGCCTGCCTTTTAAACATGTCCTCTATTTTCTGTATCATGCTGTCTTGTGAATTTGCAATATCGGCTTCAATTTTCTCCAGCTTCATTCTCATTTCTGCTTGTTCTTTATTATGCTGTTCCTCAATACGTTGTAATTTATCCTCCATAATTCTCTTAGTAGCTTGTCTAGTACCGTAGTGATGTTGTATTTCTCTTTTGGCCAGAATAACTGCGATTGAAAAATCTTTTGATATTATTTTTTCCAAATTTTAATTAATGAATTTTATCTTAATAAAATAAAATAATAATAATTCATAGCGAAAATTATGAAAGGAATGATGAATGTATGCAAAATGTATGTATGCAAAAAAGGTATTGATCCCAAAAAGTTAACTGTCATAGAACAACTTTCATCGGCATACAAAAGTTTCTTTATAATAGTTCATAACTACAGATAAGGCGTAGCTTTCCTATTAAGCTCTATAATTTCTTTCATTAACCATGACACCTTCTTTCCGCACTTAGAAACTGGATCAACGTGATGCTCAATTATTTTGGCTTCAACAGCTAGTTCCCCAACATATCTAGCAACTTCACTCATTTGTACCATGGCCTCGAACACCATATTACTTCTTTCTTCACTTCTTTCCACATAGAAATTAGTTGACTTTTGCCATTGTTCATTCGTTCCTTCAAGAGTTTGCTCTAACTCAGTGATTCTGACTTGACAATTGTGCAGAATTTTTTCAAGATCTCTAATGCGTCTTCGCAGTGAAGCATTTTCCTCATTACTTTCTTTGAGGTCATTAGGTCCTAGACGAACCTTTTCTTGAAATAATGATTCTTCAAGTTACAAAATGTAAGCGTTAAACTCTGAGTTTTTGTTTCTAGACTGATCCAGATCTTCTTCAAGTTTTGTTCGTGCTTCTTGCGTTCTTTGATTAAGCTTCTGGATTTGAACATCCTTGTTTCTGCATCTTTGCATCCAATTGCTAGCCACCTCCTGCTCTACCTCAAGTCTGGTGTTGAAATTTTTTCTTTCTAGCTCCCATTTTTTCTTTTTCAACATTGGATTCTTCCATCCTTTGGCCTCTGACTTCAAGTTCAGCAATCAACTGGTTCATTTCAGATTCAAATCCCTTGAACATGATATTTTTCTCACCTTCAAAATTATTAAAGATGTCATTCTTCATTTCTTCTAAATCTTTGGCTCGATCTCTTTCTTTTTGCATTTCATTCATGATCTCGCGGTGTTCAGCCTTGTTTTTTATAATTCGCTCTCTTCTGTCGACCTCAAAATCTTCCATTTTTTGCTTTCCTTTTTCAAGGCTTTTGAGTAGACGGCTATTCTTTCCTTTCAGATCTTCAACTCGTCTTTTCTCGATGTTCAATTCTCTGGTCATCTGTATTGTTGCTTGGCTTGATCCTGATGCTTTCCGGGATTTATATAACTCCTGGTAATTTTTCTGTAATGCTTTGAATTCATCATCAACTTTTTCTTTATCTTTTCTCAACATTGCACATTGTGATGAATGAAAGTCAATGTCAACCCCCAACATAGCTTTATCTTGTCTCATTTGCTCTAATTCTTTCGACCAACCTTCTCTTTCTGCTTCAAACTCAGCTCTCAAGATTTCAATCTCTGATGGAACCACTTTAATGCGATCTTCCATAGAGATATCCTCATTTTGATCTGGTAGAGGAATATTTTCGTTTTTCCTGACAGATCTCCATTCTTCATAATCAGGAGTTAGCATTTCTTTTGCTGCTTTAGCTCGGATACAAAAAGTTGTTTTCCAAGCTGTAACGGCTTCCATGATGTTTCTTTTATAATTTTTGCCGTGGAATGCGAACTCAGATGACTGTAATCCAGCAGTGACAGGTACAAATTGATGACCTTCATACTGTCTTATGACCAGAAGTGGTGCATATCCAAATTCCTCCCCATAATCCGAGTAGCATTATCCAGTTGTAATCTCCACATCTGTAAAAGAATTCCCTTTGGATTTGCCACGGGGCTCGCCAAACAATGTCATTGCTTTGCAGATTTTGAAAGGCATTAATCCACATATCTTTCTTAATTTCTTTCGGCCATTCCTGCTCCAGAAATTCTTTTAATGGTGAGTAATCCGTATTAAAGCGTCGGTATGAAACCTTTTCTGTCTTCCAGAAATGACTACGGATCCAAACATATAACAACTGGGTACATCCTGAAAATCGTCCACCTCCTAGCTTTCTACAAGCATTTAACGATCTGAAGGTCTCTGCTAGAATTGCAGAAGCAGGATTAATCTTTTTCGGTAGCTGTTCAAATAAATCTACCACTGCAGCTTCAACATATCCCAATACTTTTGGGAATATGACCATACCATACATACCCAGAGCAAATAGATCGAATCGTACTTTAATATCTGGATGACTCTGAATAAGTTCTTTAATGTTGGTCCAAGCAATGCCTTCGCTTTCGCCTTTTTGTTTTGTACGGGATGCTACCCATTCTTCTCGTACCCCGGCAATCTTTGCTAATTTAACTCGAAAGGGTTGAGTTTTAATTGACTTTGAATAGATTCGATTCTCCAAAGCCCCTTCGATATGTAGCAAAGTTGTGTATTCTTCAATAGTAGGGACCAAGTCCTCCTTATTGAGAGTGAAACAATTGTACCCTGGATTCCAGAATTGAATTAGGGCTCTGAGTAATTCATCATCAACTTCAACATATAGCAAACATGGGATGTCTCCGTAAGTCTGATAAAACTGCAATTTTTTGTTTGAATCCCAACTTTCCCAAATGCTTCGCAAATCTTGCATATCATTTCTTTTTTAGTGAAACTGGAGCATAACTGGCCAAGTCAGATACATAATCATCCTGCAGGCTGTCTCCTTCTTGTCTTTGTAAGTCCTCAGCCCACTGTCTTACTTCTGAGTTTAGAATTACTTGATTTGAACACTTTTTATCCATAGATGAAGGCTTTCCAATGAGACAATTAACACAAGGATCAATGTCTTTTATCCTGTATGATGTTATGCAAACAGAAAAATAAAGAACACACAAAAAAAGAAAATAAATTAGTTTACATAATAAAGAAATTTAATAATAACATTTACATAAATATTTTTTTTATTTAAACATGCTTTTCTAAATTTAAATAATTTAAATATACATGTAATTTAATCATTAACAAAAATAAATAAACAAGAAAGTTTAGAATTCATTTCTCCTGTGTGTACACCTATTTTAGACAAAATTTCGGCATGACTTCGGATTGGAAGAGTTTCTAAGGTTTTTTATATGCAGGGTTTCAGATCTAGGAGTAAAGGTACTCGAATTGTCCATGTTAGTGCCCCCTTAGGCTGCTAACCCTCAATCCTAGTCCATCACAGACTAAAGTGGATCGAGTTCAATTCGAGGGGATATATTTCTCTATGCCTGACACGGAGAATAAATTCTCACGAAGACATAGAGCATATGAACCCCGAAAGTTACTTGCTAGGTCTGACACGGAGAATAAATTCTCACGAAGACGTCGCTTTCACTCCCACTTAAAAGGGACAACTCAATTATAGAGCTTTATGTAATGCAATGCAAGTGTTGTGTGTGAGGAGAAATGTTCAAACCTTTGACAGAAAAATAAATAATGAAATAAAATACTTGCAAATAAAATAAAACATATAAATATTATAAAAATAATAAATAAAAAATTTGACAAGAAAGAATTAAAAATTAAATATATGAATTTTTAATTTTTAATTAATAGAGACAATTTATAATTGATTTTTAAAAGTTTGACCGGTCCCCAGCAGAGTCGCCAAGCTGTCGTAACCGGTTTTCGTCCGGGCACGAAATATTATACTTGGCAGGGAAATTGATGTGAATAAATAATTTTGAAAATAAGTTGTGAGTCGCCATCGGCCTTTTGGATCAGGTAGGTCGAATACCTAAAAATTATTTTCTTTAAAAGAGTTTTAAGAAAACATCAATTAAAAAAATGAACTGATATGCGTTTTATAACCAAAAATTCGTTCTTTTTAATAATAAAAAAGGGATTCGTGGTCGTTACGTTTAGGGAAGGATTAGCACCCCTACAACGCCCAAAATTGGTACTTTTTAATTATAATTGTCTCTATTATTAAAATTTAAAAATTCAAAATATATTTAATTTATAATCCTATTATTTCAAAATTATATATAAAAAATTTATTTATTTAAAAATATCAGAAAAGAACTTCTAGGTGCCTTAAGACAGCTCTTTTCTTGATATTGATAAATATTAATTTAAATAATATTGTTTAATTTTTAATTTTAAAATATCAGAATAGGACATCCAGTTGTATTAAGACTGTCCTTTCTTCGATATTAAAAATAAATATTTAAAAATTACTATTTATTATATATATTTATGAATATATAAAAATATTTAAAAATATAAACAAATAAAATAAAATACCACTAAAACAATATATTTTAAAAACAGTAAAATAAATGAAAACATATAAAATAAATGACTAAATTACAGTAAAAATAAAATTAAAAATCTAATTCATAATTAATCAAAATTATAGGGATTAAACATGCTATTTCTTATTTTATTTATTTAGTGACTAAAATAAAATTATCTAAAATTCGGATATTAGAATAAAATAAATTAAAAATATAAACTAAGGATTAAAATATTATTTATAAAATTAAGGGATTATCTGTTATTTATCCTAAATATATTATTTTAAAAGGACTAAAATAAAAGAAATTAAAAATTAAGATCTGAATTAAAAGTATTATAAATCATTTAGTGACTAGAATGTAACCATTCTAGAACAGAGAAAAGAACACTAGCTTGTTTTTTAATACACCTTTAAATGATTCTGAACTTTGGGGATGATTAGTGGAGTCAATAGAGCCGTTTAAGTGTGAAAACAATTAATAAAATCAGTTGGGAGCGTCAGTGCATCGATGCATACCCAAGGTGCATCAAGTGTAAAATTCAAATATTTTGACCGTTGGACCCTTAGTGAATCGGTGCACTAAGAGTGCATCGATGCATGGCTGGTGCATCGATGCATCAAATGCATTCGATGTTTTCATAAAACTCTGAGTGCACGAGCATAGTATGTGCATCGATGCATGAAATGCATTCGATGTTCAATTTATTCCATTGATTTTAGGCTTGATTTTGCTTCAAAATACTTTGTGAAAATTGTTTCAAAAATATTAAGTATAAAACCAATTTTACACATTAGTAAGGTTTGAAATTGATCTTGAAGATTGGAGTAATAATTGATATTCCAGTAATTAAATAGAATATACTTAGAAAATCATTTGTAAAATCTTAAAATTCATTTATACTTAATTTGTTATATCGAAACATCAAAATGTTTTCAACAATCTCCCCCTTGTTGATATAACAAAACATGTGTGTAATTTTAAGATTTTCTTTGAAAATAAATTTTGGAAAATTAAGTTTGAAATTACTCCCCTTACTTTAACGCTTCTCCTTTAAAACATTTTAACAGTTTAACATTTCTCCCCTTTTTTGTTAAATCAAAAAGACTTAAAAATCGATTTAAACAAGGTCTTGAAAAACATAGCCAATTGATATATATATATATATATATATATATATATCTTAAGCTGCTAAGATCAAAGATCAAAAGAGAGATTAAACAATTAGTTTCATAATCAATATTCATAATCAAATGTGTCGTAACGGTTTTCGTCCGGGCGAAATATTATACTTGGCAGGGAAATTGATGTGAATAAATAATTTTGAAAATAAGTTGTGAGTCGCCATCGGCCTTTGGATCAGGTAGGTCGAATACCTAAAAATTATTTTTCTTAAAAGAGTTTTTAAGAAAACATCAATTAAAAAAATGAATGATATGCGTTTTATAACCAAAAATTCGTCTTTTTAATAATAAAAAAGGGATTCGTGGTCGTTTACGTTTAGGGAAGGATTAGCACCCATACAACGCCCAAAATTGGTACTTTTAATTATAAATGTCTCTATTATTAAAATTTAAAAATTCAAAATATATTTAATTTATAATCCTATTATTTCAAAATTATATAAAAAAAAATATTATTTATTTAAAAATACCAGAAAAGAACTTCTAGGTGCCTTAAGACAGCTCTTTCTTTGATATTGATAAATATAATTTAAATAATATTGTTTAATTTTTAATTTTAAAATCAGAATAGGCATCCAGTTGATTAAGACTGTCCTTTTCTTCGATATTAAAAATAAAATTAAAAATTACTATTTATTATATATATTTATGAATATATAAAAATATTTAAAAATATAAACAAATAAAATAAAAATACCACTAAAACAATATATTTTAAAAACAGTAAAATAAATGAAAACATATAAAAATAAATGACTAAATTACAGTAAAAATAAAATTAAAAATCTAATTCATAATTAACAAAATTATGGGATTAAACATGCTATTTCTTTATTTTATTATTTAGTGACTAAAATAAAATTATCTAAAATTCGGATATTAGAATAAAATAAATTAAAAATATAAACTAAGGATTAAATATTATTTATTAAAATTAAGGGATTAAATCTGTTATTTATCCTAAATATATTATTTTAATATAAAGGACTAAATAAAAGAAATTAAAATTAAGATCTGAATTAAAAATATAAAATCGATTTAGTGATAGAATGTAACAATACAAATTCGGAGGACGGCGGACGGGGTTTAACTATTATCTAATACGCGCAGCCTAGTCCCCGAAACGACGTCGTTCGGGAAGGCCTATATAAGGTCCAAAACCGGCTGGCACGAAGGGCCAGCCTTCATTTCATTTTTTTTCTTTCTCTCTCAAGCGAGAGAGCTCTGACCTCTCTCTAGATTCCCTCATCGGAGGGAAGCGGTCATCGGACGGCAACCGTCTGCCGCCGTGACCGTCATCGCCGGCCACCGCATCGGTGGCCGGAAAATTTTATTTTTACACATTAAATAGATCGGGAGTCCTAAGGACGTTTCCGGTGTTCTTTTTCCTCAAAAGCTCCTAATCGGAGCGAATCTACAAAAGTACCTTCGGTGTTTCGAAGGTTCCGGTGAGATCCGGTGGTCGGGGCTTCCTCGGTAAGTTTCTTTTCTTTTTCTTTCTTTTCTGTTCTTTGCTGAGATCGTTGGTAGTATTTTGTATATTTGTTTTTTCGATTTTGTCTCTCTGGGATCTGTTCTCTGTCTTTTTTTTTTTTTCAGGTTCGGGTGGTGGCTTTTATAGCCACCACCGGTGTGGCCATCGGACCGGTCCGAAGAGGGGATTTCGGTGAGTCACCGGACTACCAGTGGTGACATCCCGTAGCCATGGCGTGGACGGCTGGCGTTGGAGTTCTGGAGCCTTCGGTTGGGACGTGGCAGCGGCGGAGGCGGCGAGAGCAGCAGCGGCGGCTGCGTGGCCCTAGGGTTTCATACCCTAGGGTTTCCATCTAGAGCCATCTGGACCGTTGGATCTTGCCAGATCCAACGGTCAGTCTGAGGCGGCTGGCTAGAGACGGCTGGCATGGGATTAGGGTTAGGAAACCCTAACTGAAACCCTAACTGAAACCCTAAATGTTTTGGGTTTTAGTTTGGTTTGGGTTTTGGGCCGGTTGATTGGGCTTTGTAATTTAATATTATTTATTTATATATTTAATAATAATAATAATATAAGATAATAATAATATAATAATAATAATAATAATAATTATAATATGGGTAAAAAATTAGTATCTTCAAAATGTGAAATGACATAATTGGTCATAATGAACTAATATGATGCAAAAATTAAGAAACATTAAGCTCAAAATAATAAAGTTAAAATCAAACCAAATATATATAAATATTAAGTTCAAAAATCCATAAACAAAATAAGTTCAAAACATCCAACAACCATCAAATTTAAACATCCAGAAACATCAAAATCAATCAAAGTTTAAAAAATCCAAGAAAACATAACAAGGAAACAAATTCACTCTAGGAGGATCGGGAGGAGGAGGCTCGAACTTCAAGAGTGAGAGCGTCCATACGTTCATGCATCTCCCGCTGAAACTCAGTAATCTGAGACTCCATGGAGACAAACCTCAGATCAAACGACTCTAAGAAAGATCGAAAATAGGGTGGCGTTTGATCTTCTTGTTGTGCTGGTTCCGGTGCAGGCTCATCGTCTGGTACATGATCGTCGATATCTTGCATAAGTTGTTGAAACTCGAGATCATCGTCAGCAGCCGATACCGGAGGAGGAGGAGCACAAGAAGAGCTAGGAGCAGCTCGTGAAGAACTAGCTCCCGGAGTTTGCTTACCGGGTCGAAAAACCCAATGACCGGTTTCCTCGTTATTCTTAATACAGTGCATCCACCATAATTCCCTAGTACGAAGAGTGGAGTACCTACCTCCGGATGGTCTAAACCACCAAGAGATCATCAAATGAAGAAAACGATCGTGATGAGATCGTAGAGTACTAACACTAGAGTTTGGAACATAGAGATATTCCACATTTTCATTCTCATTATATAACCCATCATCATCTAACCCAAAACGGAAAGCTATAGTCTCGGGGTCAATATTAGTATATTGGCCTAAAAGATAGGATCTAATGGCTATAGTCCCACATTGAGTTTGGTTTTGAATGCATACCGCATTGGAGTAGAAGATGCAGACTAACTGTTGATAGACGATAGGTTTGAGGTGAAACAATTTATCAAACTTCCAAGTTTTAAGAAACGAAAGGTATTCAAAGTCAATATCAATCATGGCTTGAAGAGAAGGAATACGCTCTTCCCGGATTCTATAGGATTGGAAAGAATTTCTGTACCTAGAGTACAATTCGTCTCTACGACGTTCAGGCATATAAAAACAGGATCCTATTAGACTATTAGGTAGAGGAGGAACGGGATTTGGAGGTTGGTTTGAACGAGAACGACTCGATGACGTTCTAGGGCGTTTGGGATTAGACATGGTTTAGGAATCAGAAAAAGGAATATAACATGCAAATTGAAACACATGTATGCAATTTAATCAATCCCAAAACTCAATTGAGTCTCAATAATTCAAGGTTCTCTAAATCAAATCCTAATGGGCAAGGTTTTGAAAACTATTTGAAAATAATTTTTGAAAAATCATAATATGTATATGAAAACAACATAATTAAATCAAAAACATCAAATTTAAAAATTAAATTCATATTTTCGAATAATTTTTTTTTTATTTCGAAAATTCAAAAATTTATTGAAAATTTGTGAGTTTTTGATGAAATTAGTTTTAAAATCTAGTTTGTAATCATCAAACAATCATTGCCCGATATAATGTTCATCCTAGAACTAATTAAAACTAGTCCTTAGATCAAGATTCAATAAAATAGGGGTTTTTAGAAAAATACCTTGAAATTTTTTGATTTTGTGAGAATGAGAAGTTGTGTTGCACGATTTGATGATAAGAGCAGGATAAGGAGTTGAAAAGCTCGAAGATTTTGATAAAAAAACAAGGATTTGGAGCAATTTTGATAGTAAGGAGAGAGAGAGGAGCGGCGACCAAGAGAGAGTTTTAAGAGTGTTTTGAGAAAATGTGGAAGAAATAGGGTTTTTATCCAAAAACCCGATTGATGCATCGAAGCATGGCCTTGTGCATTGATTCACATTCAAGGCTTGCATCGGTGCACCTTCATGGTGTATCGATGCACATTTAAAGGATGCATCGATGCACTGTTAAGTGTATCGATGCATCACAAAAATGACAAAAATCCATTTTAAACACTCAAAAATGCTAAATTAATTAGCTCTAGTGGTATTGAAAACTCATAGATTGAAAATTAATCATGTTCAATCAATGAAATTAATCCTTAAACAACATTTGAACATAAAATTAATTTTCACCAAAGAACATAAACTCCCCCTAACTAATAGCAATAAATGCAATCAAAAATTAATATTATAAGCATTTTTCATTTATTCTTAAAAATATTAAAATTATTTTAAACACTAAGTGATGATAGGTCAGTTAAACCTAATTCTCTCCTAAGTGTCCAAAATCTTTCTTTGTCTAAAGGTTTTATAAAGATATCCGCTAATTAGTACAAAGTATCAACAAATTCTAGAACTACATCTTCCTTAGCGACATGGTCTCTAATGAAGTGATGTTTAATTTCAATATGCTTAGTTCTAGAGTGTTGGATGAGATTTTTAGTGAGACAAATAGCACTAGTATTGTCACACTTGATAGGAATGGTACATACGTCAATTCCATAATCAAAAAGTTGTTGTTTCATCCATAAAACTTGTGCACAATAACTACCGGCTGAAATGTATTCCGCTTCAGTGGTAGATAATGCAACACAATTTTGTTTCTTTGAAAACCAAGAAATCAGCATATTTCCAAGGAATTGGCAAGTACTGGAGGTGTTTTTCCTATCTAATTTGCATCATCCATAATTCGCATTAGAGAAGGCATGCAATCTAAAGCTAGAGTCTCTAGGATACCAAAGTCCTAAACTAGGAGTATCCTTAAGGTATCTAAAGACCCTCTTAACATCTAGTAAATGTGATTCCTTAGGGCATGATTGAAATCTAGCACATAAGCAAACACTAAACATAATGTCCGGACTACTTGTAGTTAGATAAAGCAAAGAACCAATCATTGACCTATATAATTTAACATCCACACATTTACCTCCTTCATTTATGTCAAGCTTTGTTGATGAGCTCATTGGAGTGTCATGCGGTTTCCCATTTTCCAGTCCAAACTTCTTGAGCATGTCTTTGACGTACTTATCTTGATTGATGAAGATGCCATCTTTTCTTTGCTTGATTTGGAGTCCCAAGAAAAATAAGAGCTTCCCCATCATGCTCATCTCGAATTGACTTTGCATTAGCATTGAAAATTCTTGGCAAAGAACATCATTAGTAGAACCAAATATTATATCATCAACATAAATTTGAACTACTAATAAATCTTTACCTTTATGCTTTAAAAACAATGTAGTGTCAACCTTCCCTTTTGAAAAATCTTTTTCAATTAAAAAGTTTGACAATCTTTTATACCAAGCTCTAGGAGCTTGTTTTAAACCATAAAGCGCTTTTGTCAATTTAAGAACATGATTTGGAAATTTTAAATCTTCAAAACCTGGAGGTTCTTCCACATACACTTCTTCCTTTATAAAACCATTTAAAAATTCACTTTTAATATACATTTGGTATAATTTAAATTCATGAAAACATGCAAATGCTAATAACATTCTAATTGATTCTATCCTAGCTACGGGAGTATATTTTTCATCATAGTCTATGCCCTCTTCTTGAGTATACCCTTGAGCAACAAGTCTAGCCTTGTTTCTCACTATAATACCACTTTCATCAAGCTTATTCCTAAATACCCATCTAGTACCTACAGTAGATTTATTACTAGGCCTTTCAACTAATGTCCATATTTTACTTCTCTCAAATTGATTTAACTCTTCTTGCATAGCCATAATCCAATGTTCATCATTTAATGCTTCTTTAATATTCTTAGGCTCTATGCATGAGATAAATGCAACATAATTACAAATATTTCTAAGAGAAGATCGAGTTGTTACCCCTTTGGATGGATCACCTATAATCTCACCATCCTTGACATAGTTGTATTCCATTGGGAAAGATACTTCCCTTTCTTCAATGGTTGGCTTCTTGAGAGGATATTGAGTTTCCTTATCTTTCATTTTTTCCTTTGATGATGGTTCTCCAACGTCATGTCCAACGTCATTTGTATTTATAACACCTACATCATCATTCAAACAAGAATCCTTCCTCGAAAGAAGATTATCATCGAAAAAAACATGTATAGACTCTTCTACAACCAAAGTTCCTTTATTAAATACTCAATAAGATTTAGAATTTAAGGAATATCCCAGAAAAATTCCTTCATCACTTTTAGCATCAAATTTTCCAAGGTTGTCTTTACCGTTGTTTAAAACAAAACATTTACATCCAAAAGAATGAAAATAGTTAATGTTAGGCTTTTTATTTTTAAAAAGATCATATGGAGTTTTCTTTAAAATAGGCCTAATCATTACTCGATTAATAACATAACAAGCGGTATTTATAGCCTCCGCCCAAAAATATTTTGGCAAATTGTTTTCACAAAGCATGGTTCTAGCCATTTCTTCTAAAGTTCGATTTTTCCTCTCAACAACTCCATTTTGTTGAGGGGTTCTAGGTGCTGAAAAATTATGGCTAATGCCATTTGAATTACAAAATTCAGTAAATCCAAGATTTTCAAATTCAGTTCTATGATCACTCCTAACACTAGTTATAGAGTAACCTTTTTTGTTTTGGATTACTTTTGGTGATGAATTTTCTAATGCTTCATCTTTAGTACTTAAGATAGAACCCAAGTATCTAGAATAGTCATCTACCAAGACAAATGCATATTGTTTTCCACCCAAGCTAGTAGTTCTAGATGGCCCAAAAAGATCTAAGTGGATCAATTGTAATACTCTACTAGTTGATACATCGTTAATGGATTTAAAAGAAACTCGCTTCTGTTTTCCTTTAGCACAAGCATCACAGATTTTATCATTATCAAATTTTAGTTTAGGTAACCCTAGAACTAAATCACCTTGAATTAGCCGTTGCAAAACTCTCATACTTGCATGTCCTAGTCTCCTATGCTATAACCAACTATCATGCTCATCCTTAGCAACTAGGCGTAAATTAGTCATATCAATAGAGTCTAAATGCACCATGTAAATGTTTCCTATTCTATGACCAACAAGCATAATCCGATTAGATGCAATGTCAGTGACTTTACAACTACTAGTTTCAAACATGACATTGAATCCCTTATCACATAATTGACTAATACTCAAAAGATTATGCTTTAACCCATTCACATATAAAACATTTTTAATTTGTATGGAAGAGGTATTACCTATTGTACCTATACCTTCAACGTGGCCTTTTAAATTATCACCAAAAGTCACTTCTCCTCCATTTTTGGCGTTAAGCTCTATGAACCGGCTTTTGTCCCCGATCATGTGTCTTGAGCATCCACTATCAAGGTACCATGAGTTTGAATTTGTTTCCCGTGCCTTGTAGCAATGCTCCTTTTCCTACAAACATAGATTAATATCTAATTTTTGGTACCCAAATTCTTTTGGATCCATATTCATTAGTTTCCAAAATCCTAGTCCCCTTAGGTATCCATTTGTGCAGGATATCCTTATCTTTAGTAGTAATGAGTCCTTTAGGAACCCATATATTTCTGACGATTTTTTCATTAGAGGTTCTTTGGGGACCTCTATGATTGTAGTTTTTAAAACTTTTTCTAACAAAGTTGGATTTTGAATTTTCTCCATTTTCAAAACGTTTTGTTCCAACTTTATCAAAAGAAGCTTTAAGATAATCAATTTTCTTTTGATGATCATCATTGACCTTTGAAAGTAAATTTTGCAAATCCTAATTTTTCTTTTCAAACTCTTCTATTTTGATTTGCAAATCTTTGATTTTACTTTCAAAATCATTGTTGGTCTTGGATATGAGCTTATTTTCATTTTTCAATTTTGAGACATCATTTTTATATTTTAAAAACAATTTCTCATAATCCGAAGCCAACCCATTATATTCCTCTAATAACTCATCATAAGACAAATCATCTAATTCAGATGAGTTAGAGGTTACCTTAGAATCTTCCCCGAATGCCATCAAGCACAAGTTTTCTACTTCTTATTCCTCTTCATCAGAACCTTCTTCATCGCTCCATGTAGCCACATGAGCCTTGTGCTTATTCTTTGATTGACCCTTTCTCTTCAATTGTGGGTAATCATATTTGACATGACCCATCTTTTTGCATTCATAGCAAATGATAGGGTCATTCTCTTTTGGTTCATTTTTGTGGCCTTCATTTCGTTTGAATTTTCTTCCTCGGTAAGGTCTCATCATTTTTCTGAACCGTTTGGCAAATAATGTCGTTTCCTCATCATCGTCATCTTCATCTGAATCACTCTCATCTTTTGTGGATTTGAGAGCAACTCCAATGTTTTTCTTCTTCTCCTTCTCTTTTGGTGTCTCATCAATCTTATCGAGGTCCACCTCATCTTCAAGCATCATTTCATGAGTGAGGAGGGAACCAATTAACTCTTTAAGATTTAAGGATTTTAGGTTCTTAACCTCGATAATTGTCGTCTTCTTGGATTGCCACGATTTTGGAAGTGAGTAAACTAAATTACTCCCAAGCTTTTCATTTGGAATGATTTCTCCATATGATTTGAGACCATTGACAATCGTTGAGAATCTATCCGTCATAGCTTTGATATCTTCATTTGGTTTCATCCTAAAATTTTCATAGCTATGTGTTAGAAGACTAATTTTATATTCTTTTACCTCGTCGGTGCCTTCATGAGTGACTTGTAGTTTATCCCATATTTCTTTGGCGGTTATACAAGATGAAACTCTTCCATATTCATCTGGTCCAAGAGCACAAAATATGATATGGATGACTTTGGAGTTGTGCTAGAACATTATTGTCTCTTCTTCACTCCACAATCTTGGATGGGTGAGAGGCTTGATATATCCGTCTTCTACAATATTCCATGCTCCCATGTCACTTGCTTGAATGAAATACATCATCCTATTCTTCCAATAGGCATAGTTAACTCCATTGAAGAAATGAGACTTGTTGACGGGCATCGAATCAAGACCGGAGTTGACATTTGAAGTAGAGGCCATTGATGACTTGATATTTGATGTAACTCTTCCTGAATTGACTCAAGAGGCGATTAAAACCTTCAAATGAGCAAGGCTCTGATACTAATTGTTGAGTTAATCGATCGATGGAATTGGCCAAGAGGGGGTGAATTGGCAATTAAAATTTTGGTGGAAGCTTTTAAAGAAAATTGAAAAGATTTGCACATCGATTTAGAGTGGTTCGACTTTCTCAACCAAAGTCTAAGTCCACTACCTTAGCTATCCACACTAAGGATTTTCCAACAAATTCACTAATTTGTTCTTTCTTTTGAGGCCAAAGAGATAACCTTACAACACCCTCAAGAATATACCCCAATTCTTGAGAACACTCTTTCTCAAAAAGAAGATTATAAATTTGCAAACTTACAAGGAAATCCTCACAAGGTAGATTGTTTGCACAATTCTAGAACAGAGAAAAGAACACTAAAAATGAATACAATTGAGTACAAGTAGTATTCTTGAAAGCAAAATGAATATTGAATGAAAAATAGGCTTGAAATGCTCAAACTTGAGGTTTGATGATTTCTCTTTGATTCTCTCTTGATTCTTGTTTCTTGTGTTTTCCTTGTTATTGATTAATGGCTTCTAAGCTTGTTTAAATACACCTTCAAATGATTCTGAACGTTGGGGATGATTAGTGGAGTCAATAGAGCCATTTAAGTGTGAAAACAATTAATAAAATCAGTTGGGAGCGTCAGTGCATCGATGCATACCCAAGGTGTGCATCAAGTGTAAAATTAAAATATTTTGACCGTTAGACCCTTAGTGCATCGATGCACTAAGGGTGCATCGATGCATTCGATGTTTCAAAATAGCCAGAGTGCATCGATACATGACTGGTGCATCGATGCATCAAACGCATTTAATATTTTTCATAAAACTCTGAGTGCATCGATGCATAGTATGTGCATCGATGCATGAAATGCATTTGATGTTCAATTTATTCCATGGTGCATCGATGCATGGATTGGTGCATTGTTGCATCACTTTGAAAAATTGATTTTAGGCTTGATTTTGGTTCAAAATACTTTGTGAAAATTGTTTCAAAAATATATTAAGTATAAAACACAATTTTACACATTTAGTAAGGTTTGAAATTGATCTTGAAGCTTGGAGTAATAATTTGATATTCGAGTAATTAAATCGAATATACTTAGAAAATCATTTGTAAAATCTTAAAATTCATTTATACTTAATTTGTTATATCGAAACATCAAAATGTTTTCAACATACACACACTAATTTTAAAGTGTTAGCATGCAGTAAACAAATAATACTAGGATCAAATCAATAAAATAAAATAGAAGGAGGGGGTTAAACCGGTAATAATTCAAATATATTTTTTTGGTTAGGACAATGATTAATTTATAAATACTAAGACATATAGGGACTAAAATGAATATTACAGAAAAATAAAGGATCTAACTATAAAACATATATTTACATAGGGAGAATCAATGGGTTAAAAAGAACTGAAGTACTAATTATTAGCTAAAATCATAAATTAAACCATTGTACATGACACAAATCTGTTGGGACTAAAATGAATTAAATCTAAAATTATCAATATCAATAAGTGTTTATCCCGAAAATAGATAACACATTCATGGTGACTAAAATGAAAACACAATAATTCAGAGCTCAAAATCAAACATGTATAAATTATATTCAATGTCTAAAACAAGATGTTACAAAACACAAAGGTCTGAACGAGATTAACCTAAACCCTATAAACACCCCCTCTCCCAATGGTGTCATTTCACGCGTGCCATATAAGTTGAAAATCAGGCCAAAATCGACCCATAACCTTCATTTGTCTTCTTTTCCTCTTTGTTTGAACGATAGATAGGGAGAGAGAGCTCTAGAGACCTTCGACCAGAGCAAAGAAATTTTAGAATCAGTGTGGTCTTCTCCATATCAGCTATCGTAGATTGGCGACAGCCGCCGTCTACCGACGTCGGAGAAGAGAGAAAAAGTAGTTCGACGCACCTCTACTCCTAGGTTATGAATTCGGTTTATTTGATTCCGATGACCCTCGAAGTGACCGACGAACGTCGAGATAGGTAAGCTTTATTTCTTTCCTTTTGATTTTTCTCTTCAATTTTCTTTTTTTTTCGAATACCTTTATGTAGGTTTATCTCTTTGTTTTATTTTCTTTCCTCCCCAAAAAATCTCTCTTTTCCCTTCAGTTCTTCTCTCCCCGAATGCTCTCCTATCTTCTCTATTTTTTTTTCAAACTACCCTCATCCCGTTGAATTTTTTCCCTTAATTTTATTAATCCGCTTAGGGTAGATATTATGAGATATGCGTAGGGTATGGGATATTTTGATTTGGTAGGTGAAATCCTGAATTTTCGGGATTTAGGTATTTTAAAATAGGTTTCTTAACTTGATTGGATTTTTCTTTGATTTGATGATTATTTTTACTATTTTGGGTATGTTTATGATGATGATGATGATGGCTCACGCAGCTGAGGAGGCTCCCGGTGAAGCTCACGTGCCGGTTGGATGAGCGTGTGCATCTCACGCGTCGGGCGAACGATCTATATTCCATCGACAGTGCCGGCTGGCAATAAGATACGAGCTAGGGTTTTAAAACCCTAGTTGAATCGGTTCGGGTCGGCTGTTGGGCCTGGTATTGGGTTTGAATCGGGTCTGATGTAATCTGGGTGGGCTTCGGTTGGGTCAGATCCTGGTAGGCTGCTGAGTGGACTTCGAGTTGGGTTTGTATTGGGTTTTGGGTCCTGCCATTAGGTGGAGTTTTGTTGTTGGGCTTCAGGTTAAGGCTTGAAAAAATGTAATAATAATAATAATAATAATAAAACCCAGACAAAAACAGATATCTACAGTTGTCCCTCTTTGCACATTCTTATGTTAACAAGAATAGGGCAAAAATGATTAGACAACGAGTTTTTATCAGGCTCACTCTTTTGTTTTGAGAATTGATATTCAAGTCGACGCTGCTCATCCGCGATGAAGAGTTCTGGTCGCTTTTAGGTAAATTTTGAGATAACACGGTTCCTACATGATGAGGAAATCTGATTATCTAAGGGTGACGATGCTTCTACGTGATGAGGAGATCTGGTCGGTGGATGACACGGTTCCTACATGATGAGGACGTCAGGCCATCTTTAGGGATAAATTGAGATAACACGGTTCCTACGCGATGAGGAAGTCTGGCTATCTAAGGATGACACAGCTCCTATATGATAATGATATCTGGTCGGTGGATGACACAATTCCTATGTGATGAGGATGTCTGGCCATCTTTAGGGATAATGGAGATAACACGGTTCCTACATGATGTGGAAGTCTGGCTATATAAGGATGATGCGGCTCATACATTATGAGGAGATCTAGTCGGTGGAAGATACGGTTCCTACGTGATGAGAATGTCTGACCATCTTTAGGGATAATAGAGATAACACAGTTCCTACACGATGACGAAGTCTGACTATCCAAGGATGACGCGGCTCATACATGATGAGGAGATATGGTCTGTGGATGACACAGTTCCTACGTGATGAGGACGTCCATCTTTAGGGATAAATAGAGATAACATGGTTCCTACGCGACGAGGAAGTCTGGCTATCTAAGGATGACATGGCTCCTAAGTGATGAGGAGATCTGGTCGGTGGATGACATGGTTCTTACTTGATGAGGACGTCTAGCCATGTTTAGGGATAATGGATACAACATTGTTCCTACACGATGAAGAAGTCTAACTATCTAAGGATGACGCAACTCCAACATGATGAGGAGATTTGGTCGGTGGATAACATGGTTCCTACGTGATGAGGAATTCTAGCCATTTTTAGGGATAATTTATTTCAAGAGAAACTGTCTCAAGTGAGACAAAATTTATTTCGAAGGAAACAATCTTAATTGTTTATGTTTCAAGAGAAACTGTCTCAAGAGAGACAAAACTTATTTTAAGGGAAACAATCTCAAAGGTTTATCAATTTTGTTTCAAGTGAAACAATTTCCAAATTTTGTGTTTTGAGGGGAAAATTGTCTCAAACGAGGCAAATCTATTTTGAAAGAAACAATCTCAAGTGAGATTAATTTTCTTTCAAGTAAAACAACTTTCAAATTTATGTTCAAAGGAAATTGTCTCAAGTGAGATGAAATTTACTTTAAGAAAAAACAATATCAATGGTTCGTGTCTTAAGAAAGACTGTCTCAAGTGAGATAAAGTTTATTTTGAGAAAAACAATCTCAAATGAGATCAACTTTGTTTCAAGTGAAACAAATTCAAAATTTGCATCTCAAAGGAAAAATGTATCAACAGAAATTGTCTCAAGTGAGACAAAATTTGTTTTTAGAGAAAACTGTCTCAAGCTGGACAATTTTTTTTAAGAAAAATTGTCTCTAGCGAGACGACACTTTGTTTCGAGAGAAACAATCTCAAAGGCGACAAACAGTCTACATGTTCCTGCTTGTTGAGGAATTTCCTTTAGAATATCTGATCGTTCACTTCAGGATGTTGAATCTGTAGATGGCATTGTTTCTTCTGGTTAGAGACATCTGGTCATTTTTGAACTCTTATTTCCTGAAAGATCAATAAATGATGTGTTTATGAATGACTATCTTGGATGTTAAGATGGATGCCAAGATAAAGTTTATTTTATGTGTTTGATTCGATGAATTTTGAATTTATCCTCATGAGAGGGGAAAATGTCTTTTATAAAGACATGATTTCAAGTGAAATTTTTAAAAGTATCCTCATAAGAGGGAAAATCAAAGTATTTATTGCACATGATGATGAATGTTTGATGTAAATTTGTAAATTTCATGTAACATGTATGTATGTATGTATTGATGTATGTTTTCTTGATCAATGGTGGAACTGATCGCATAGACAATCTTCATTCTTTGTTTGCACTAGCGTGCATCTTGGCAAATCTGATATCGTGACAATTTCTTCTTGCCCCAGCAAATCTTGTCTATATAAAAGACAATTTCCCCTAGATCTATAATTCTAGGAAATTTATTCGGTTTCTCTGATTCCGATGACCCTCGAAGTGATCGGGGAACGTCGAGATAGGTAAGCTTTATTTCTTTCCTTTTGATTTTTCTCTTTTTTTCTTTTTTTTCGAATACCTTTATATAGGTTTCTCTCTTTGTTTCTTTTTCTTTTCTCCTTGAAAAGTCTCTCTTTTCTCTTTAGTTCATCTCTCCCCGAATGCTCCCCTATCTTCTTTATTTTTTCTTCAAACTACCCTCCTCACATTGAATGTTTTCCCCCCAATTTTATGAATCCTCTTAGGGTAGATATGATGAGATATGCGTAGGGTATGGGCTCTTTTTATTTGGTTGGTGAAATCTTGAATTTTCAGGATTTAGGTATTTTAAAATGGGTTTCCCGACTTGATTGGATTTTTCCTGGATTATTTGTACTATTTTGGGTATGTTGATGATGATGACGGTGGTTCACGAGGCTGAGGAGGCTCCCAGTGAAGATCAAGTGCCAGTTGGATGAGTGTGTGCATCTCACGCATTGGGCGAACGGTCTAGATTCCATCGGCAGTGGCAGCTGGCAACAAGATACGAGCTAGGGTTTTAAAACCCTAGTTAAACCAAGTCGGGTCAGTTGCTGGGCCTGGTATTGGGTTTGAATTAGGTCTGATGTAATCTGGGTGGGCTTCGATTGGGTCAGATCCTGGTGGGTTGCTGAGTGGGCTTCAGGTTGGGTTTGTATTGGGTTTTGGGTCCTGCCATTGGGTGGAGTTTTGTTGTTGGGCTTCAGGTTAAGGCTTGAAAAAAATGTAATAATAATAATAAAACCCATATAAAAACGGATGTCTACAGCTGCCCCTCTTTGCATATTCTTGTGTTAACAAGAATATGGAAAAAGTGATTAGACAACGCGTTTTTGTCAGGCTCACTCTTTTGTTTTGAGACTTGATATTGAAGATGACACTGCTCATCCGTGATGAAGAGTTCTGGTCGCTTTTAGGTAAATTTGGAGATAACACGGTTTCTACGTGTTGGAAATCTGATTATCTAAGGGTGACGATGTAACACCCCAACCCGTACCCGACCAGGATACGCGTCCGAGATGTCACATTGACATTTCAAAACCATTATTCTTGAAAAATAACAGACATTTGAACTTATATTATGAAAATACAATCATATATTGTTCTTAGCTTTGCTCTCTTGTTCACGATGAAGAAGAAGAAATGAAGAAGAAGAAGATAACTTCCCCTTTCCACACATGAATCATTCATATATAGGAAAAAATATATTTCCTGTCAAATGACCATTTTTCCCTTTAATTCCTTTGATAATTACTAATAACTTCCAGGAAATTTTTCCAAATAAATCATTGAACTATTCAATTATTTTACTTTTATCACCAAATTCTGAAATTTTACAATTGGTCATTAACCCGGTATTGAGGATGTTACAAATCTCCCCTCCTTTTAAGAAAATTTGTCCTCGAATTTTCACTGCACCTCTTGATATGAACATATCTTCTAATGTTCACATGTTATTTTCCTTACTTAATCTTTCTTGTCATTATTAGAAACTTTCTTTTCAATCTTCCTTTATCTTATAAATTGTTCACCGACATACTCATTCTCAAACTTTTCTATTACTCTTTATATTCTCTTGAACATTCAAATCCTTATCTCCTTCACTACATCACATTACATAATTAAAAATATACATTGTATTCGAATCCACTTCATATTTGATTATCATAACCTGACAATATCTTATACTTCCAATACATTTCCATCACATAATTTTGTTAGCCATTGCTATCACATAATTTTGCTAGCCATTGCTAATTCTTTCCATCTATAATGAAAATCCCTTATCATATCCACACTCTTGCTTATACCCAATACTATTTACAATTCTAATATTCCTTTTCACATATCATCTCTTCAAAAAATCTTGCGTGCTATCATAATCTTCACTTCATTACTTTAATTCTTTCATTACCTTTTTCCCTTATCCTTTTACATTCCTTTCATATCCTTTATACTTTTCTTTCTTTATCCTTTTTAATCTTTCTATCAATCCTTTGTTTCCTTCAAACATACAAATCCTTTAACTTTAATACACTCACTATCACACTACTTTATTATTCAACTTATTTCTTCCAATCAAAACACAAACCTTCATCAAACTATCCACACACACACACACACACACACACACACACACACACACACACACACACACACACACACACACACACACACATATATATATATTCTTTCTAGTCAAAATAATTCATTCGTTATTTCCTTTATTTATCAAACCTTTATTCTCACTCGTCCATAATACAATTTCTTTGGTTTGACCGTCTGAACTGATTGGCTTTATTCTCTAGCGGAGAATACAACTAATTCATTTCTGGTTTAAAGTTGAAAACCAGAATCTCTATCTTTCTTTGTTGGTGCTTAACTTTATGAAGCACTAATTCTCTTAATCATATGATATTTTTGTTCTCCAATCCTCTTATTCTGAGCTCTCTCTCTTTAGAGCTTTAGTGCAATTAACCATTTTTTGAAATGAGAACAAATTCAAAACCAATAACACTCTTTTAATTTAAGGCGCAAGCCCTAAACAACCAATCACATATATCCTTCTTAATGAGAATCAACTTAGCAATACATCTGCTTAACTTATTAAAATTATACTCATACACATGCATGTGTAATTCCCTTGCTTCAAGCTCATATATTCGAGCTTTATTTGTCTTATGAACTGGTCATCCATTTACTCATTCTTGAATTCTTCTACAAACAATAACCACGTCACTTGATCTTTTAACATTCTTATGGTGACATTTGTCCACCATACTTTAGTTTGCCCACGTAGTAAGAAAACTTCTCAATTTAACTTCTCCACTTTGGAGAAACAAAAACCTTCTAACATTATCTTCATATCATTTAACCCAAAGGTCTGTAACAACATAACCTTCCTCAAATTCACCATTGAACTAGGGCGCTCTTAATTCTTTCAACTATTTCAATACATTCATTCTATGAGTTAACAAAGTATAAAATCGAAACATACCAAAATATCATTCCATATCATTAAATATTCTCTAATCTTTTACAGGCACTCCCTAAGGTGTTCGCTCTTCTCCCTGCCTGACCAGGGCATGTGAATGCTATTACCTTCAGGTCTATCACCTTGTGCTTTACTTTGGAAGTTATTATAATCATACATCTAATATAACATAACAATTTAACTCTATTAACAAGACAGTATACTCCTTACATTATCAGATCAAAAAAAATTTCACTTTATGTTGGCATGTATACTTTTTAAAACACTTTTGACTTCGTTTTTAGCCTAGAATCGACTAAACCGTAGTTCTGATACCATTAAATGTAACACCCCAATCTGTACCCGACCCGGATACGCGTTCGAGATGTCACGTTGACATTTCAAAACCTTTATTATTGTAAAATAACAGAACATTTGAACTTATATTAAGAAAATACGATCATATATTATTCAATTGTGTTTGGTATAAAATTGTGAGGTAAAAATGTATTTATGAACATTAAAATATGGTATGAACTGTATCGTGAACTGTAATTAACAGTACTGTGAACAATACCCTGCTACAGTACCCGAATGTTATAATTTCCAGATTGTAATAGGGGAACCGATTCCCCTGCTACAGGGAATTGATACCCTGCTACAGTACTGCTATAGTACTTCCGTAAAACATATATAAACTCTTAAAATTTAAAACGTTCATCTCTATACATTTACTATTTATAAAAAAAATATGTTTAAAACATTACAAAACTTGTTCAGAGCATATTAGATTCAAATCTTTTATATTACATGCCAACAAAATTCTATATAACCAAATACATGTAATTCAACTACATTTCTGATATGATCTTTGGTAAGGAGAACTGACTTGTCTTGTTACTCTTTACTTCTCTTTTCGATTTCCAAACTTACGTGTGAAACAATCACACGCTAAGTCGATGACTTAGTGAGACATATAAAACAAATTATATTACTCTATTCATATCAATCTATAAACAATTAATACTGTCATATCATATAAAAGCATATCTTCCATTGTATAACCAATGCACACATATACATTTATCATGAACATATTTATCAGTAATCATACAAAAACTTGTTCGCGTGTTGTGAATACTATAAAATATACGCAAATAATGTGCAAGTATACACAATCGCTCAAGTAATAAAGTGATGAGTGAGTATCGTCTCCACAGGGATTGGAAGGATATTGAGTAAAGTTTATGCACTATTCTAAAGTAATTAAGTATAGCTAATGGTATTCACAAATGATTATGTTGAAGCAAATGAAATGTGTATGAGTAACAAAAGGAAATGTCATGGCAAAGAAAAATGGTAAAAAACAGTAAATAAATAGAAAATAAAATAAAAAGAAGATAATCCTCACGTGACAAGCTTTCAATGGAATGAATGGTAGGGATTGATCTAAGGATGCTAAACTTATTTCTCAAGTATATTTAAGTTTTCTGGACTTCACTTACTCGACAGAGCTTTCCTAAAATGTTCTCACAGGAACCTAACAGAATAGGATGCCAAGGCATCTGCTCTCACTCAACGATGTTGGACAGCCTAACCTATTGATAAAGACACCCTTTTTAGTCGTTGAAATCCTATCCTAGTCCCTTATGAGATCTAAGGGATTAGGTTATAATATTCCTAGGCCAGTTCAAAGCCCCTTGAAAATACCATAACCCATTGCTTATGAGGATCTTATCTTGCGTTTCTTCCGAATACTTACAAGTATTTTTAGCTTAGGATTCTTCCGAACACCTAACCTTCATCTAAGAAATGGACATTTCCATGCCTCTTACAAGCCTAGATGGTGAAGCATTCACAAGCAAAGCAAATAAAGAACCAAAATAAACTTAAATATACCATTAAAAATAAAGTTTAAACATCCATTAAACCAACCACCACCAAATAAGTTAGTTCATGGTAGGGTTCGAAATATTCAGAGAAAAATCCATAAAATATTCGTTCCAACAACCCACAAATAAAATAAATAAAAATAACAGCAAAAGGAAGTGAGAAAGAGCCTTCGACGCGCGCCACCGGAGGTCTCTTCGGCCACCACAAACCGCCTTAGCTCGCTAGCTCCTCTCGGCGCCTAGCTCACCACTCCTTGAAGCTTTATCAATGGAGGAAAACCCAAGGAAGAAGAAAGGAAAAGGGAAAATAAAAATATGATTTTTCTGCTACAATATGCGTCTCCTTTCTTCCACCCACTCTCTCTCTTGTGAGGTGTAATATATAATAAAAATATCTAGGGGTAATGATGATGTTGTTGGGATATTGTTGGGTGCAAAATACCCCTCATACCCCTAGAATCATATGTTGTGCATGAACCTTATCCTCCAGGTGTCAGTGGTCCCCTAGCAGGTTGTTACAACCATCATTTCACGTGCAGAGCCAGCTGTCCATGTACAGCTGTATATTTTTGTCGTTTTCTGCGCCACAAATGCCAAGGCATTTCAATCTGCTTCAGCGTGTGATGCCGCGACATTACTTCCCAGCTCGCCTATTTTGCTTGTTGTTTCCTGCACATCACTAAAAACCACACCTTCCTCCTCATATAGCACCTTAATAAAATAAAATAACACAACCACCACAAATACAATTACATGCAGCTACATACATCTAAAATGACTTATATGTACCCTTAAACAAACAATAACTTAAGTCAAAAAGGCCTTAAAAGTAGTCTTTTTACAGAGTTATCAACTGTCATATCATATAAAAGCATATCTTCCATTGTATAACCAATGCACACATATACATTTATCATGAACATATTTATCAGTAATCATATTATTATCACTAATTCCTTTTTATCATATAAGCATATGTTGAACATTTCCATATACATCATGGAACACATATATCATTTCGTAACAAAACACACATAACATCATATAATTTATATAACGTATTTGTTATTATCTCTTTATTAGCCCATGGTACACTGGTGAGAACTAAAGATATGTGAGTACATAGAGGTTGTGCACTATTACTGTCACCACAACTCATATAAGTCCCACTGAGTGGCATATGAAATTTGTACCGAAAGCCCTATCCAGAGGTCATAAAGAACCTCAGCAACTATCCATAGGTCCCGTAGAACCTAGGCAAACTATCAATATGATCCTTAAAACATAGGTATACTATCCATATGTCCCGAAAGACATAGGTAATTCTGTCCATATGTTTCGTAGAACATAGGTAAACCCTCGACTCTTGGCATGCCAACTATACCACTAGCTCTCATATCACATAACATGAGCATTATCATTTATATCATTTCACATATTCACATGCACATTTCACTTTTCATATTCTTAACTCAAATATACATTCTTAAACTCATTTACATCCATTTATTTCATCTTAAACCTCAAAATTTTATTCTCCATATAGAATTCAACAATCATACCAAATTTTCCATGTTATCCAAACTTAATTCTAACACTTCTAACTTCTTATTCTCATATATGACAAGTCAAATTCATCCTCCAAATTCATTTAAACCTTCTTATTCAAAATTTCACTTAAAAACCCATTTTCTTTAATCTGTCATAACTCTTTATCTTTTGATTTTAAGATAACTTAAGCTTTCTTTAAGCTTAGTTATCATCTAATGATCAAAACCCAACTTAAAATTCAGCTAATAATCAAAAATTAAGAAATCTTACCTTTGCTCTCTTGTTCACGATGGAGAAGAAGAAATGAAGAAGAAGAAGATAACTTCCCCTTCCCCACGTGATTCATTCATATATAGGAAAAAATATATTTCCTGTCAAATGATCATTTTACCCTTTAATTCCTTTGATAATTACTAATAACTGCCAGGAAAATTTTCCAAATAAATTATTGAACTATTCAACTTTTATCCACAAATTCTGAAATTTTACAATTGGTCACTAACCCGGTATTTAGAATGTTACAGACGATGCTTCTGCGTGATGAGGAAATCTGGTTGGTGGATGACACGGTTCCTACGTGATGAGGACGTCTGGCCATCTTTAGGGATAAATTAAGATAACACGATTCCTACGTGATGAGGAAGTCTGACTATCTAAGGATGACACAGCTCTTACGTGATGAGGAGATCTGGTCGGTGGATGACACAATTCCTACGTGATGAGGACGTCTGACCATGTTTAGAGATAATGGAGATAACATGGTTCCTACATGATGTGGAAGTCTAGCTATATAAGGATGACATGGATCCTACGTGATGAGGAGATCTAGTCGGTGGATGATACGATTCCTACGTGATGAAAACGTCTGACCATCTTTAGGGGTAATAGAGATAACATGGTTCCTATACGATGACGAAGTCTGACTATCCAAGGATGACGCGGCTCATACATGACGAGGAGATCTGGTCTGTGGATGACACAGTTCCTACGTGATGAGGACGTCCATCTTTAGGGATAAATAGAGATAACACGGTTCCTACGCGACGAGGAAGTCTGGCTATCTAAGGATGACATGGCTCCTAAGTGATGAGGAGATCTGGTCGGTGGATGACATGGTTCCTACGTGATGAGGAAGTCTAGACATCTTTAGGGATAATTTGTTTCAAGAGAAACTGTCTCAAGCGAGATAAAATTTGTTTCAAGGGAAACAATCTCAATTGTTTATGTTTCAAGAGAAACTTTCTCAAGAGAGAAAAAACTTGTTTTAAGGGAAACAATCTCAAAGGTTTATCAATTTTGTTTCAAGTGAAATAATTTCCAAATTTTCTGTTTTGAGGGGAAAATTATCTCAAGCGAGGCGAATATGTTTTGAAAGAAACAATCTTAAGTGAGATTAATTTTGTTTCAAGTAAAACAACTTTCAAATTTTTGTTCAAAGGAAACTGTCTCAAATGAGACGAAATTTGCTTTAAGTAAAAACAATATCAAATGTTCGAGCCTTAAGAAATACTGTCTCAATTGAGATAAAGTTTATTTTGAGAAAAAACAATCTCAAATGAGATCAATTTTGTTTCAAGCAACACGAAATTTGCATCTCAAAAGAAAAATGTCTCAAGCAACACAAAATTTGTTTAAGGAGAAATTGTCTCAAGGGAGATAATTTTTTTAAAAGAAAACTATCTCAAGCTAGACAGAATTTGTTTTTAAGAAAAAGTGTCTCTAGTGAGACGACACTTTGTTTCTAGAGAACCAATCTCAAAGGTGAAAAATAGTCTACTTGTTCCTTCATGTTGAGGAAATTCCTTCAGAAGATCTGATCGTTCACTTCAGGATGTTGAATCTGTAGATGACATTGTTTCTTCAGGTTATAGACATCTGGTCATTTCCAAATTTTTATTTCTTGAAAGATCAATAAATGATGTGTTTATGAATGATTATCTTGGATGTTATGATGGCTGCGAAGATGAAGTTTAATTTATGTGTTTTATTTGATGAATTTTGAATTTGTCCTCATGAGAGGGGAAAATGTCTTTTATAAAGACAAGATTTCATGTGAGATTTTTAAAAGTATTCTCATAAGAGGGAAAATCAAAGTATTTATTGCACAAGATGATGAATGTTTGATGTAAATATGCAAATTTCATGTAACATGTATGTATGTGTTGATGTATGTTTTCTTGATCAATGGTGGGACGGATCGCATGGGCAGTCTTCATTCTTTATTTGCACTAGCGTGCATCTTGGCAAATCTGAACTCGTGACAATTTCTTCTTACCCCAACAAATTTTACCCCTGATGAATTTGGCTTCCTTCTTCTAAACTCGTATAAAATCCAACATAACTTCCCTTATGATACCATCATTATCCCTGCCAGATAGTTTGAAAAGAGAATCTATCATTTCAAGCTTTGGAGACTATGTACACACAGCTGCCCTGTAATGGGAAATCAAAAACCACTGTCTGGAGTTAACCACCGTAATAATTTATTGGAATATTAGACTTCCCCAGAGAGTCATTATACACATCCATGCCAAGGGTGATGGTTGGAACCTTAGAAACAACTGGATTTTGAAGATGTTTGCTCAATTGTTGACATCGAATTTAGTCTTCCAAGCTTTGCATTGATTTTTTAGAAGGAAATTCGTAATATGCTGATCATTGACCCTAGTTTGAGCCATATACTGTGTGGCTCTGCCAAACTCGACAAGACTCATAGAGATCAGAATTTTCTTATCGGGTAAAATAAAAAAGAGAAACTGTGGAGCTCCAGGAAGTTTGGATGTTCTTAAACATTTGGCAATTTATTCATCTTTTCTTGTGGCTTATGTCTATATTTTCAACCAGGGAAGCTCTTTGCATGGTGTTCAGGGCTTTTGTATAGCATTTCAAGGATATTAAAGAGTAATCAATGGGAATATAAGTGGGGCGCTTTGGCTTTCCAGCATTTACATGAGAAATCACCATAATAATGCAATTGTATGTTGTGACAATGGATAAAATAGTCATATATAGTGAGCTCCACTTTCTTTGCTTCGCTATTTTTATTCTTCATGCCTTTCTGCTTCATTGAAAATGAATGTCCATTTAATTCAATGATGTTGTACTCCTGGATGATATGAGCCTCCAAAAATGCCCCAACATTTATCATTTATTGCTTAAGCACTGACTCTAAGCATAAGTTTTTGTGTTTGGGAGACATTTGTTGTAATACCCCAAATATCATGTAGGTGATTTTATTGAAAAGATTTAAAATATGAGGATTTATTTGATTAAATGGTAAAAGATGATGAAAGTATTTGGGATAGAGTTTAGGCTAATTTGTGACAATAGATAAATCAAGAGGGTATTTTGGTCTTTTAAGAGGGAAATAAATTTAAAATATATCCATATTAGGGATTTAAAAAGGGGAAAAATAGAGGAAAGTAAACCATCTCCCTCTTTTCTCTTCTTCCCCGTAGAAAGGCTTTTCCCCATAGCAAAGGTGAGTTTTCAAATTGTTAGTTGATTCTTTAGATTTTGGTTGGTTATTGAAACCTTGAGCATGATTGAAGCTTAATAAAGGTTTAAATGGGATTAAAACAATGAGATAAAGGAAATAAAAGAGAATTTAGAAAATGGGTTTTCTAATGATATGTTGAAATAGGAGGGTTCATGGATGGTTATTGGTAAAATTGACTTGTCAATGAGGTAAATGAAAGATTGGAAGTCTAGAATGAGTTTAAAAACAAGTTGGAAATTTTGGTATGATTCTAAGAATCAAATGCATTTGAGAGATTCTAGATGTTTTAAGTATTTAAATGAAAGAAAGTTAGTATATTTAAGTAGAGAAGTGTCATATAGTATGGTTAGGGGTAAAGGAGATGAAAATTTGCCTAAAGTTGGGTAAATTTTGGGTTAAAACTGGAAAATCTGGGTAGGGGTATCGGTACCCTATGGAACAGTACGGATACCCAAGGCAAAATTAGGCTAAATTATATAAGAGGTATTGATACTGATACAATCAGTATCGGTACCCAAGCAATGTGGTATCGATACCATGGTAAGGGTATCGATACCAGTAAACATCAAATCTAATTTGGGTATTGATACCGAGATAGGGTATCAGTACCATAACATAGGGGTATCGATACCATAGAGAGGGTCTCAATACCAGACTACATCGAAGCTAATTTTGGTATTGATATATGAAGGGGGTATCAATACCCTAATAGGATAGTATCGATACAATAAGCAGGGGTATCGATACCTAAAGGCCAAAAATGTTGCGTTAGGGCTGATAATGTTGTAGGAAGTGGACAATACGTATTTTGATTAATGTTTAAGATATAATTATTAAGAAATACACTAACAATTGATATTATACATGTATGTAATGAATGTGGGATAGATCGAAACCAAGCTCTCGAAACAAGCAAAACCAAGGGTAAACTCAAATATCAGAGTAATCAGCCTTACATTTTGGATACATAGAAAGGAAAGTCAGGTGAATACATTTATTATAAAATCAATAGAATTAAAATGTTTAAATTATAAAGTATGTTTTACTAAGTTTTATTTAAGTTATGGAAAGAATTTTATTCATGAGTTTTAGAGTATGAAATGCTCTAAAACCAATGAATAAAAGAATAATGCATATGGGTGCATTAATGCATGAAAGGATGCCTTGGCTAATATGTATATGGGTACATTATCGGCATAACAGAATAATGCATATGGGTGTATTAGTGGCATGAAAGGATGCCTTAGCAGATATGTATATGGGTACATTATCAGCATAAAAGAATAATGCATATTGGTGCATTATTGGCATGACAAGATGCCATAGTTGAAATGCATATGGGTGCATTATCAACAGGAAAGTATACTAGAGTTGAAATGCATATGGGTGCATTATTAACAGAAAAATATGTTAGAGTTAAAATGTATATGAGTACATTATCAACAGAAAAGTATATTATGGTTGAAATGTATATGGGTACATTATCTACATAAAAGTATACTATAATTGAAATGCATATGGGTGCATTATCAACAGAAAATATGTTAAAGTTTAAAATGCATAATGATGTATTATAAATATAAATGGAGGTTACAAACTAAACAAAGAATCATGGCAAATGGTATATGAAAAGGTTAATGGTCATTATTGATGAAAATAAGGATTAACAATTAATGGTTATGACAATTTCAATATATTAAGTGTATGAATTTTCGTATAAGAAATATATGTGTATAAACATAAGAATTTCATAATAAGAAAAATGGATCTATATATTGATAATGGGTATGCCAACCACATAAATTATTGAAATAGTTGAGGAATAACGATATAAGAACTATTTGTGCATCTTAATAAATGAACAAAAATAAGAAGTTGGTAAATTACCATGTGAGCATTAAGGGTGAGAATGTATAAGGTTTATAATAAATTAAAAGAGAGTTAATTGATATAAAAATAGAAGCATTAGACTATAACTATTTCAAAATAAAAGATATAATGGCCTAGGTGTGCAATTGACAGAAAAATGTCAAATATGCCATTAGATGAACAATTAAGTACCATTCAGTAAAAGAATAATGATCTAACTGTGCAATCGGCAGAAATGTGTCAATTATGCCAGTTAGATGAAGGGTTAAACAATGTTAAGAAAGAGAATAAAGGAATTTTAATGTATTGTGATATGAATGAGGCATAAGTGATATGAAGGGATGATATATATATATATATATATATATATATATATATATATATATATATATATAATGTATAACTACGCATAATTGGTATGGAAGAATGCCATAAATGAAATGTATAATAGTGTATAAAAGCATGAAAGAATTCCATAATGAAAATGGGTATAATGGTGTATTATAAGCATGGTGGGATGCTATCAATGAAAATAAAGGTTTAGGACTAAAGAGATAAATAGAGAAGAAAAATATAGAGGGAGATAGGTATGATAGGCATACTAAAATACTTAATGGAATACATTTTAAATGAGTAGGATCATAGAATCATTAAGGAATATACGATTTAGTTCAAATTAAATAAAAAAGACATACTTTTGTATACACAAAGGTTACTTTATAATATTATGTCTCACTAAGTAAATACTTAACGTGTATTGTTTCTATGTGTAGGTAAAAATATAGATAAATTGGGTAAGGTGTGCAGCAGTAGCAGTAGGTATCATTAGTTAAGGTTGACTCTCATCAGTAACGGTAGTACAATCTTATTCAGTTTAAGATCTTAGGTTCCATGTAATTAAATTATGGTAAACATTTTTATATAATGTAATTAAGTAAAGATTTAAGTATATTGCTTTTAAAAATATCCTATTTTGTGGTTAATCAAATTAACAAAAAAATTTACGGGTTTTTAAATGACAAACATTATTTTAAAGTGATGTAACATCCATATCTCGTGTATGGAAGGGTATACGGGAGATGGGTATTACATTTATTGGTATCAGAGCTATAGGTTTAGTAGATTCTCGACCAAAACCGGGTTTAATTGAACTGAGAAAAAGGATTAGATGCCATTAAGATTGTCAAAGTTACTGATATGATGTCAATTAGTGTGTGATAGATGCCACTCCTTACTACCTTGAGTGTTTTATTATGTATGTTCTAAATGATGTCAAAAACCAAGGATAAAAGTAATAAAGAGTTAATATTGAAAAGAATGTCGAGATTAAAATCAACCCAAGAGAATCCGACATGACTTCAATACCATGTCTTAGAAGGGTAAAAATTTCTATAGATTTTTCCTTCATTCTATGGAAGGAATGTCATAGCGTTTAACGACGTTGCTGATTTTGAGAAATACTTAAGTGAAACATTAAACTATTTAAAGTATGGTTAAATTGAGTAAGAAGAAATGAATAAGCGGTAAGTACATTGACCTTTAAAAGCTTATAGAAAGAGGAGTTGTTAGTGGATCAACTGATTATGAGTTGTCTAAGAGTAAATTGGTTACGAGTGTAATTTTAGTATTAACTGCTATGAAATTATTGCTACATAGTTTTAAAGTCTTTTTATTAAATGATGTGGATAATTATATTTTCATAGTTGAAATAGAAGATGTTTCAACTATTCGAGAATATTTTAAAGAGATCTGGAAAAGTTATACGAATTTCCTCAATAAGGAAATGAAAGATCTTAAAGTAAAAGTATTTTATTCAATTTAATCTTGAGTGAGAAGACAACAGTAAACCATAGTGGGTTATAGTGCAAAGATGAATTAAGTAGGTAGTAAATAATTGATAAAGATTCCATGGGCAATGCTCCCGGTGAACCTGATGAAATTATTATTTGATGAGTTAAAATCATATTGAATATAAGTTGTTTGTCCTTAGAGACGATTATTCCAGAAAAAAAGTAGAAGTTATGGAGATTATAGTTTTTATTGAGAAAGCAAAATCATCCCTCAAGGTGATAACGATAATGATTGTGAAGAAATGACGTCAGATATATATATAGCTTTTATAGTTAATGTGATAGATACTCAAATGATTAAAGAAGAATGGTTTGATAATTCTATAACAATTTGGGAAATTATAGATGTCTTTTCAAGTAAATTTATTGAGATACCTCCCTATCGAAAGGTGAAATTCAAGGTTAGTAGTTATTAAAGTATTGAACATGTTTTCTATGATTTAGTAATTAAATGACTTAAGTGAGTCAAGTGAATCAAATATGTGTGTTAATAGTGAAAAGAAAGATAAATCTATGTGGTTATACATAGATTTTAACAGTTAAATCAGACTCTTCTAGAGAAAAACTGGTTTGCCAAATTATTCAAATGTCGACTTTGGGTAGCATAGATAGTTTTATTTAACCATGTTGTTTAGGCATAAGGTATAAGAGTAAATTTTAAGAAAAACTCATGTTGTAGTAAATTGGAAACTCCCAAAGAATGATCCTAAAGTTTGGATCTTTTTGGGGCTTGCTTTTTCCTATCAATGGTTAGTGAAAATCTTTTTGACGTTAGCTTTGTTGCTAAATAAGATTTTAAGAAAAGATATGTCTTTTTGGGAGCATGAAAAAGGGTCAAGAGAGAGTTTTGAAATACTAAAGAGGATTATAACAGGAATACCAGCGTTTATACAAATTGAGTTTGGTAAAGATTATGTAGTTTTTACTAATGCATATATCAACGGTTTAGGAAGTGTTCATATGCACAAATGTAAAGTTTTGACATATGCCTCAATAAAGTTAAATACTCACAATAGGAATTATCTACACATGTTTTAGAGTCAGGTGTAGTCGAGTACTTTAAAAGATTTGATGTCATTAATTGTATAGTGAGCAATATTATAATGGTGCTAATTACAAAAGTCTTATGCCGATTTAAAGAGAAGTAGTTGAGTGGCTAAAAAGTGATAAAGTTTTCTTGAAGGTATTGTTTTAAAAGGAAATATTGTGGTTTAGACTGAGTTTGAGAGTTAATGAACCTTAATAGATTTTATCATTTAGCTTTTGTATTCCGGAATGGATAAGAACTATAGTGTTTTCATGTGTCATTGTTTACTAATGGAAAATCAAATCTATTGCATGTTCTTACTTTGGGAAATGAAGATCCGATTAAAATTTAATTATGAAAAAGAACCAATACAGATTTAGACTAGAGAAATCTAGAAACCGCGTAACAAAACGATTTCTCCAGTTGAAGTATTGTGGTAAACGTATAAAGTTTTTAAATTAGAGGATGAATTTTTCTTAAGGGGAGAATTGTAATACCCCAAATATCATGTAAGTGATTTTATTAAAAAGATTTAAAATGTGAGGATTTATTTGATTAAATGGTAAAAGATGAGGAAATGATTTGGGATAGTGTTTGGGCTAATTTATGACAATAGATAAATTAAGAGGGCATTTTGGTATTTTAAGAGGGAAAAGAATTTAAAATATATCCCTTTTAGGGATTTAAAAAGGGGGAAAATAGAAGAAAGTAAACCATCTTCCTCTTTTCTCTTCTTCCCCGTAGAAAGGCTTTTCCCCATAGCAAATGTGAGTTTTCAAATTGTTAATTTATTCTTTAAATTTTGGTTGGTTATTGAAACCTTGAGCATGATAGAAGCTTAATGAAGGTTTAAATGAGATTAAAACAATGAGATAAGGGAAATAAAAGAGAATTTAGAAAATGGGTTTTATAATGATATGTTGAAATAGGAGGGTTTATGGATGGTTATTGGTAAAATTGACTTGCAATGAGGTAAATGAAAGATTGGAAGTCTAGAATGAGTTTAAAAACAAGTTGGAAATTTTGGTATGATTCTAAGAATCAAATGCATTTGAGAGATTCTAGATGTTTTAAGTATTTAAATGAAGGAAAATTAGTAGATTTAAGTAGAGAAGTGTTATATAGTATGGTTAGGGTTAAAGGAGATGAAAAATAACCTAAAGTTAGATAAATTTTGGGTGAAAATTGAAAAATCTGGGTAGGGGTATCAGTACCCTATGGAACAGTACCAATACCCTAGGCAAGAATTAGGCTAAATTATATGAGAGGTATCGATACTGATTCAACCAGTATCGGTACCCAAGCAATGTGGTATCGATACCATGGTAAGGGTATAGATACCAGTAAACATCGAATCTAATTTATGTATTGATATCAAGATGGGGTATTAGTACCATAGCTTAGGGGTATCGATACCATGGTGAGGGTATCGATACTAGGCTACATCGAAGCTAATTTTGGTATTGATACATGAAGGGGGTATTGATACCCTAATAGGGCAGTATCGATACCATAAGCAGGGGTATCAATACTTAAGGGCCAAAAATGTTGAGTTGGGGTATCAACCTTATATTCTGGATACATAGCAAGAAAATTCAAGTGAGTACATTTATTATAAAATCAATAGAATTAAAATGTTTAAATTGTAAAGTATGTTTTACTAAGTTTTATTTAAGGTATGGAAAGAATTTTATTCATGAGTTTTAGGGTATGAAATGCTCTAAAACTAATGAATAAAAGAATAATGCATATGGGTGCATTAATGGCATGAAAGGATGCCTTAACTAATATGTATATGGGTACATTATCGGCATAACAGAATAATGCATATGGATGCATTAGTGGCATGAAAGGATGCCTTAACTAATATGTATATGGGTACATTATCAGCATAAAAGAATAATGCATATGGGTGCATTATTGGCATGAAATGATGCCATAGTTGAAATGCATATGGGTGCATTATAAAAAGGAAAGTATACTAGAGTTGAAATGCATGTGGGTGCATTATCAACATAAACGTATGCTAGAGTTAAAATGTATATGGGTACATTATCAACAGAAAAGTATACTATGGTTGAAATGTATATGGGTACATTATCTACATAAAAGTATACTATAGTTGAAATGCATATGGGTGCATTATCAACAGAAAAGATGTTAAAGTTTAAAATGCAAAATGATGTATTATAAATATAAATGGAGGTTACAAACTAAAGAAAGAATCATGGCAAATGGTAAATAATAAAGGTTAATGGTCATTATTAATGAAAATAAGGATTAACGATTAATGGTTATGACAATTTCAATATATTAAGTGTATGAATTTTCGTATAAGAAATATATGTGTATAAACATAAGAATTTCATAATCAGAAAAATGGATCTATATATTGATAATGGGTATGCCAACCACATAAATTATTGAAATAGTTGAAGAATAACGATATAAGAACTATTTGTGCATCTTAATAAATGAACAAAAATAAGAAGTTGGTAAATTACCATGTGAGCATTAAGGGTGAGAATGTATAAGGTTTATAATAAATTAAAATAGAATTAATTGATAAAAGAAAAAGAAAAGCATTAGACTAGAACTATTTCAAAATAAAAGATATAATGGCCTAGATGTGCAATTGACAGAAAAGTGTCAATATGCCAGTTAGATGAACAGTTAAGTATCGTTGAGTAAAAGAATAATGGTCTAACTGTGCAATTGGCAGAAATGTGTCAATTATGCCAGTTAGATGAAGGGTTAAACAATGTTAAATAAGAGAATAAATGAATTTTAATGTATTGTGATATGAATGGGGCATAAGTGATATGAAGGGATGATATATATATATATATATATATATATAATATATATATATAATGTATAACTATGCATAATTGGTATGGAAGAATGCCATAAATGAAATGTATAATAGTGTATAAAAGCATGAAAGAATTCAATAATGGAAAGGGGTATAATGGTGTATTATAAGCATGATGGGATACTATCAATGAAAATAAAGGTTTAGGACTAAAGAGATAAATAGAGAAGAAAAATATAGAGGAAGATAGGTATGCTAGGCATACCAAAATACTTAAGATAAATGCGAATGAAATACAGTTTAAATGAGGAGGATCATAGAATCCTTAGGATTATACGATTTAGTTCAAATTAAATAAAAAGACATACTTATGTATACACAAAGGTTACTTTATATATTATGTCTCACTAAATAAATACTTAACGTGTGTTGTTTTCATGCGTAGGAAAAAATGGAGATAAATTGGTAAGAAGTGCAACATTAGCATGGGTATCATTAGTTAAGGTTGACTCTCATCAGTAACGGTAGTACAATCTTATTCAATTTAAGATCTTAGTTGGCATGTAATTAAATTATGGTAAACATTTTGTAATGTAATTAAGTAAAGATTTAAGTATGTTGCTTTTTAAAAATATCCTATTTTTTGGTTAATCAAATTAAAACAAAATTTTACAGGTTTACAAATGAAAAACATTATTTTAAAGTGATGTAACATCCATATCTCGTGTACAGAAGGGTATACGGGAGATGGTATTACATGTGTCAATTACCAAGGCCTACTCTAGAGAGATTGTCTTGTTTGAAAATGTTTTTCATCTTTTTTTATTTTAAAAAATTTGAAAAATATCAATTAAAACAATTTTGAAAAATGTTTAATCACAAATTTTGAAAAAATATTATCCATTTCTATATTTCACAATTGAAGAAAAATCAGAAAACAACAGTTTCATTGGATATTAAGATTAATTACATTTTTAATCCTTCAAATAAATTATAGTTGTCGACACTCATTTTCGTCTTGTTTTTTATATTTCATTATAATTATTATTAATATTATTATTAGTAACTTTTTATTGTTTTTATTTCTCTTTTCCAAGGTTTTACAACAAGACCAAACTGGGCCCAACTACAAAGGATCATCAGACCCAAATTCAGAACCCGACAGTAACCCAGACCCAGTTGAAACCCGATTACAACCCGATCCGATGGCAGCAACTTCCCACAGTCACCCATGCCTCCCACGTGGATCACTCCAACTGAGCAGTAGCTCGTGCACGCCCTGTCAGCACCTTAATCGAGCAGTACCCCACTACCTGTCAGCCACACAAGCACCCATGCTGACCCAGCTTGTGCCAACCAAAACAA